>NW_028319077.1:42500-342500 GCF_062004578.1 Staurois parvus
GGGATCTGCCCCGAGCTGGAGTCTCCTTAATGGAACTTAGTGTGTGTGCAGCCAGGCTGAGCTCTGTTTACATTTTTCTGAACTGTTCTGGTTCTCGTAAGCTCAGTGTGTTGATTGTTTCTGCCTGTTACTTTTCCAGTAGTCAGTATGGAAATGACAATCATTGAGTTATGCATATTTTCCTTATTTATTTATTTATTTATTTATTTATCGAGTTTATATAGCGCTAAAGGGTTTGCTCAGCGCTGTACAATAGAGGGGGGACAATACATGAAACAGTACAGTAACATCAAACAGCACACAAGGGGTAAGAGGGCCCTACTCTTTCGAGCTTACAATCTAGGAGGGAGGGGGTAGAGGTACAGGAGGAAATGGCTGTGGGGGATGGAGTGGAAGGAGGAGGGAAGGGCAGCGGCTGTTAGGTGAGGGTGGGGTAGGCTTCCCTGAAGAGGTGGGTTTTCAGGGAGCGCCTGAAGGTGAGGAGGGAAGGTGACAGTCTGATGGGTTGGGGTAGTGAGTTCCAGAGGATGGGGGAGGACCTGGAGAAGTCTTGCAGTCGTGCGTGGGAGGAGGAGACCAGGGAGCAAGATAGAAGGAGGTCCTGTGAAGAGCGAAGGGTACGGGTAGGGTGGTATCTGGGAATCAGGTCGGTGAGGTAGTTAGGGGCAGTGTTGTGAATGGCTTTATAGGTCAGAGTGAGCAGTTTGAATTTAATGCGTTGGGCAATGGGGAGCCAGTGGAGGGAGAGGCAGAGGGGGGTGGCAGAGGTGGAGCGGCTGGTGAGGTGGATGAGTCTGGCAGCTGAGTTCAGGATGGTCTGAAGCGGGGTGAGTTTGCACTGGGGTAGGCCGGTGAGGAGGGAGTTGCAGTAGTCAACTGCAACTTTTCCTGACCCAATCAACCCATTTTGAGGAAAAGATAGATGTCTGCAGAACCTTTCCAGAGTCTGCTGCCTGGGCTTTTGCCTAAAGTGTACTTTTTTTGAGTCTTGCCTCAGTTGGGGGCATCTGCTGGAGGAACATGGCCAGAATGTATATCTGGAGGAAGTTGGGCAAAAGGATGGCTGCCTGGAAGGTGCATCTGTAAGAAATATTCTTGCTGAAGAGCGTTTCAGAGCATCTGCATTGAAGCTGCTGTTGGACATTGTAGAAAAGATTAATTGCCCACAGATCTTTGTATCATTGACTGCTATCAGAGAGTCAAAGGCCAGATTCATTAGTGTGAGATCCATTACAACCTAAGGAGGACTGTGACTTCTCTCACAGAGTCATAGATCTGTTGAGATACTATTAGCTGCCCACAAATTACCAACGAAATTAACCCCTAAACCCTCTTCTAGAACTGAGTTCAGCAATAAAGGGAAAAAGACTGAAGTGGCTGGCGCCCAACTTATTTTTCTCCCCATCAAAAACCAAGAACCAGACCCTGAGATGAAAACGATGGCCTGACACTACTTGGGAGGGTTATTCCACATCACTCCAAGAGGAGGAGTGCTACAAAGAAAAAGTGATATTGATATGTGATTATTATTATCCTCATTACAGTTAGTCCTAGTACAAGTCAATCTTTTATTAGGTACAATGTTTGGAAAAGATTGCGTACACTTCAGGGTGTATATGATGAGCTGAACGGCTTAATACACACAACTGCTCCAAGGAGTATTGATTTTATGACTTGTTGCATGACAGTAAATTGAAGGAGGACTTCAGCAAAGATCTGTGTTGGTGCCTAGGAGATCATCACAATGTAGTAATGTTTTGTTTTGTTTTGTTTTCTTCAAGTTTTTGTTCAAATAAATAACAGTTCAAGCAATAAAAAAGGTCAGTTCTAATTTGTTGGGCATCATTTTCAGCCAGCCTTAAAATAAAAGCTCTTATTACTTGAGGCCTGTCTTCTAGAAAGATGGTGCGGCTTATGTTTAATGGAGATTATTCCACAATCTCCGCTAAGTTGCTTTTTATTGCCACTAAGCCTCAGCGCTGAAGTTCTGAAGTCACAACAATCGGTTCTGAATTTCAGGAATCTGTCACGTTCATTTATTTGAACAAGAAGCTTGCATTTGCAAAAGGCGTCAGAGATTGTATTTTTAGCTAATAAACTGTCTATTTAAAGCGGAGCGCCACCCAAAAGGAGAAGTACCGCTTTAAGCCTTTGTGTCCCGTCCCAATTAAGAATTGGCAACTTTGGGGAGCGGTTACCCAAATTTGATAGGTACCCGCTCCCACTTCCGCTGCGATCGCCTAGGTGATCGGAAGCGGACGTTGTCCTCCTCCCCTCCCTCCCTGTAGTCTTCTGGGACATGTGACAGATCCCAGAAGACTACGGGGACATTCACAAAGCGCAGTGCTTCTCCCGCATGCACACTGGGCACCCGGCTGTGAAGCCACAAGCTGTCACAACCAGGTGCCCACACTGAAGATGTCGGCGCCGGGGTAGAGAAGACGGCTGGTGAAACCAACCGTGATGAGGACACCGCTGGACTGAGGGACAGGTAAGTGGCTGTATTTTAAAAGTCAACAACTACAGTTTTTGTGATAGGGATGTATAGGACCCCACATCTCTCCTCTGCAATGTAAAGCATTAGATCAAAAAAAGCATTGATCTAGTGCTTTAAAAAAAAAAAAGCCCGCAACCGGAAGTGACATCGCTCTGGTCCTCGAAGGGCATAGAGATGAGTGGAGGCCATGTTCCCTTCACTCATCTCTATGCCCAGCACCAAGATCGTTCGATGGTTTCTCAGGTAAGGCTGAGAACTACCAAGCGGCGGCTGGTGTTGGCAGTGGCGGGCAGGTAGCGGCGAGGGGCGGGGTTTTTTCGGCACCTGTACCGGTGCTTATTTTCATATCGGCCGACGGCCGAAAGGGGTGTTTTCGGCCGAAATGTTTCGGCCACCGAAATTTCGGTGCATCCCTAGTTGGAAGAGTTGAAGACATGCTAGTAAGGGTTTCAGTACAAGCATTTGCAATATGGAGTGCTGGATTTTCCCATTAAACCAACTAAACAGCAGCCTTTGTGGTGTAAAATGTATCTAAAAAGCTGCATGTACACCCAAACACATATCTTGTGTGAATGACCTCTAAAGTAGTAATACAGCACTGATGGACAGAATACCAACTGCCTGAAAGGAAAAGGGTTTTTACATGTACTGTATAGTCAATAGACCACATAGAAAACACCTTTCACATTAAAGTGAACCTGTGCTCGGGCACAGAGGAAGATTTCAACTAAAACAAGAGACACATCCTACTGACTGCAAGTTACATCCCCTGTGCTAATTTTTAGCCACACTTACGCCTTAAATGCTCCATTACTGACCTGCCCCTCGCTGAGTGGCAACTGACTGGAAGGGGACAGATCTATTGTAACTGCTGTTTGTCTTAGCTCAGAGCATTTTTCCGAGACAAGAAGAACTCGGGAGGAGGGTGGGGGTCACAGGTGTCAGCCTCCTGTGTCCAGCTTGCCTTAGGAAAGTACTTTGCACCATGACAAGCTGCAGTTATGATGGATTCATCTCTTTCCAAGCTGTTGTTGGATTTTACACATGGAGAGAGGAGGCAGGTCAGACTTCATTATTTATTTATGGTACTTATATAGTGCTGTCAATGCTTTACACATATATATTGTACATTCACATCAGTCCCTAACCCCCAAGGAGTGTACAATCTAAGGTCCCTAACCCCCAAGGAGTGTACAATCTAAGGTCCCTAACCCTCAAGGGGCGTACAATCTAAGGTCCCTAACCCTCAAGGGGTGTACAATCTAAGGTCCCTACATTCATATATTAGGGCCAATTTAGACAGGATCTAATTAACCTACCAGAATGTCTTTGGAGTGTGGGAGGAAACCAGAGCACCTGGAGGAAACCCACGCAAGCACAGGGAGAACATGCAAACTCCATGCAGGAGGCACCATGGTCAGGAATTGAACCCATGACCCATTTACTGCAAGGCAGATGTGCTAACCACTAAGCCACTGTGCTGCCCACTTCATGACTAGAAAATCCAAAATGACTCTATCCTATGGGGGGGAAGGGGCTGAACAATGTATAAAAATTTTTAATTTATTACAGGTACTTATATAGCACCATCATTTGTCACATGGCGCTTTACATATATATTGTACATTCACATCAGTCCCTAACCCTCAAGGGGTGTACAATCTAAGGTCCCTAACTCACATTCATACATACACATACTAGGGACAATTTAGACAGGAGCCAATTCACCTCCCAGCATGTCTTTGGAGTGTGGGAGAAAGCTAGAGTAACCAGAGGAAACCCACACAGACACCGGGAGGATGTGCAAACTCCAGGCAGGTGGTGCCGTGGTTGGGATTCGAACCAATGACCCTAGTACTGCCAGGTGGAAGTGCTAACCATTTAGCCACTGTGCTGCCCTACTGAAAGTTCTTCTTTAACCTCCTCGGCGGTATGATTCTTTCTGATTTTTTGTGCTGAAAGCAGTACCATTTTTTTGCATGGAAATATGTAGTATTTTATTGTAGGCTGTAATTTTTAGGAATAACTCACTGAAATCTGTCCGAACAAGAGTCTAGTAAACATCCCGGGGAGGATAAAATTTGAAACACGAAATCATAAATTATAATTTAATAAATAATCATAAAAAATAATAATATAATAATAATACATTTAATTCAATAATATAATCAAACCAAAAACACTGAAATTTGAAATAGAGCGCCAAGTTCGCACATCGCTGAGCTCAGTCGCAGAATCGTTTTCAGTGTCTGATGAGGAATTTCCCCACCAATCATTATCACTCAATTCTGCAAGTGGTTCTGATTTACTATCGCTGTTCTAAAACCGCTTTTGACGTAAAGGGACGCTTTTTGGACGCCATGGACTTTTCTAAGTTTCCAGGCAGAAAGAACAGTAAAAATGCAGGCAGGGCGCCGGACAAAGCAGTAGGGACAAAATGTATGTGAAATGCATTGAAATAGCAATGACAGCAAAAATGAAATTTTTTTAAAAATTCAAATTTCCCGCCGTACGTCCCGACGTCACAGGGACCGGAACACAGAAGCCGGATGCCGGCATCGGCCGGAGGAGATGGCCGGGGACGCTGGAGGGGACACATCGTTGGAGCGAAGGACAAGGTAAGTGCTGCAGGGACCCCCAGAGAACGCCGCATGGTAAGCCCGAGTGTAGCTCAGGGGGGTTACCGCTTTTGGTATAGAAATTTTACCACGAGCTACACTTGGGAACACCGCTAAGGAGGTTAACTTCTTCATGCCGGCCGTACATAAATGTGCAGCCTCTCGGTGTCTGGGTCTTGTCGCCGAGTTGCAGCAGATTTGCGTGCAATTAAGAAAAACATATGTGCTGAGAGCGCACGTCCTGCGCGCTTCTAGCACACATGTTCGGTACTCACGGAAAGGTCCCGATCTCCTCTTTCGATCAGGACCTTTCCCGATCATGTGACCGCTGTGACAGCAAATCACAGCGGTCATATGACCCTAAAACCCTGCCCCGCCTCCTGACTTCTGAAACCCTTAAAGGGCCAGGAGGTGCCAGCGCCAAAGGGTTAATGCCCACAGTCTGGGCACAAGCAGACTTTAAGAACAGGATTTTTGTGGTTGTGTTAATCTCTGTGCTACTTTTCTGATTTTTTTTTTTAATTCTCCCAAAAAACTATGAATATTTACCAAAATTGGCCTTCCCCTGTTGTTTGCACTCCTTGTGCACAATAATCATTGTTAATATTCCAATAAAGCTTCTTACACCGAATTGCGTTGGATGTGAATGTCCTGCAGATCCAAACGTAGGCACTGTGTCAGTGTGTGCAAGGTAGCGGGTCATTTCATCTCTAACTGCAGATAAAAAAGTCATATTTCTACCGCAATCCATCATGCAGATGAGGAAATTGCTTTCTACACTACCCATTGAGCTAGCAGCGTGGATCGTGAGGGTATGGAGAAGTAGAGGCGAGAAGACTGCTGCGCAATTCAGATGCACCGAAGAAGATGGAACGTTTGTTATCAACCAGTGTGGGGCTTCAACAGCTCTTTCCATCTTCTAACAACTAATACACAGTAATCTAATCTGCATGTGTGGATCTGTTCCTACCACCTGGTAAGGCAACCGTATAGACTCAAAGACCAAACAGGTCATTTGTAATGTGCAGTCCAGGTTCTTTGTAGCCAAAACTACAGTGCACACACGTACCTCAATTTTTTACAGCATTTTTATCCGTGCGAATAACCCGTAAGTGTTCACAAAAAAAGTGCAAGTGCAAAACACCACACGAAAAAGTGCACTTAGGGGTGTGCTTTGTCCTTCCCCCAAAGAGGATGGACCTCTACCCTGATCCCCCGGGGCACAAAGCTCCTGACAGGGACAAGGTTCCCATTTGGTCCACCTAGCCAAAAGGCCTGATGGACCACCGTTCCTTGTGGCCAGCCGAAGCCAGCCACTCAGTACTTGGCCAGGGGGCTCTCCCGAAGAGAAAACCCCCTAGGGACAGGGGAGGAATGAACCAAAAGGCCACACATCCTCCCCCTAGACTTCAGGGCAGGCCCGAGGACCCACACCCTCCATCCTGTGAGAAAAAAAACACACACATAAGGTGAAAAGTGACAAAACGTGGGAGAATAATAAATAAATAAATAGAAAATAAAAAAGTGGTCGTGCCAAATTGTGCACAGACCAGGCCCTAAGGCCTGTAGCAAATATTGCCCCGGACTTAGCCAGAAGGCCTGGTCCTGAGGGCGCTGTGCAGAAAAAGTGGTAAACACAGTGGCCATGTGCCTTTTCACACTGTGGGGTCCCACACCCAGGTGTTACTAAGAGCACCCCTGAGGCGACCACCCAGGGGGCACTGGTTTGCGGACTTTCTGCCTTCCCGGCCCCTGGCCAGAACGAGGTAGATCCGCTCAAATCAGGAGGAACTGGGCCCCTCTGTCGTTCCAAAGGGGAATTACTCCCGGGTCCCAACTCCAAAAAGCTCCCGGTTTCTGTTCCCCCCCGTAATAACCATCAGGGCCCCCATCATACCAGCAGGGGTACTATACAACCAGTCATCCCCGCAAAGCTAGAATGACCGTGGAGCACCCCTACTGGACACTCATAAGAACAGATACTACACTTGATCTTAGCCAAAAGGCCGAGAAGCGATATCCTTCGAGATCCTTTTTTTGCTCCTTCCCTAAAACAGCCTGTCAATGGAGATACATGGGAGCTGCCTTGGTTCTGAAGGTGTAACATCCAGGGCTGGTATCCCTGTTTTGCTGCTTAGTGAGGCAATGTCCCAAGTCAAGTTTACAGCCAGGGAAGTGTAATCTTCAAACCCGCATGTTTGTTGTTGGCCAATCAATCAAGTAGGAAGTTGACAGTCCAAACACTTTCTCGTTCAAAGACAAGGTGGCTGAAGGTGCTCCCATATTTCTCCAACCAACAGGTTCTCAAACGGGCAGCACAGTGTCTAAATGGTTAGTTCTTGTGCTGTTTTTTTGTTTTTTATAATTGGTGTTACTTGCCTGTGCGCAGCAGCAATCTACCTGGGTGTTTGTATATTTATTTTTCATGTTTATCTATTTTTGTGGTTTTCCTGTGCGCTGGGATTTGCAGTATACAGTTGCAAGAAAAAGTATGTGAACCCCTTGGGATTACGTGGAGTTTTGCATGAATTGGGCATAAAATGTGCTCTGAACGTCATCTAAGTCACAACAATAGAAGAACACAGTCTGCTGAACATAATACTACACAAACATTAGATGTTGCCATGGTTTAATTGCAAATAACATGTAAACATTCACAGTGCAGGGAGGAAAAAGTATGTGAACCTTTGGACTTAATAACTGGTTGACCCTCCTTTGGCAGCAATAACCTCAACCAAACGTTTCCTGTAGTTGCAGATCAGACCTGCACAACAATCTGGAGTAATTTTGGACCACTCCTCTTCACAAAACTGTTTCAGTGTAGCAATATTATTGGGATGTCTGGTGTGAATCGCTCTCTTAAGGTCATGCCACAGCATTTCAATTGGGTTGAGGTCAGGACTCTGACTGGGCCACTCCAGAAGGCGTATTCTGTGCTGTTGCAGCCATTGTTTTGCTGAATTACTTGTATGCTTTGGGTCATTGTCCTGTTGCATCTCCCATCCTCTGCGGAGCTTCAGTTGGCGGACAGATGGTCGTACATTTTCCTGCAAAATGTCTTGATAAACTCTGGAATTCATTTTCCCATCAATGACAACAATCCGTCCAGGCCCTGAGGCAGCAAAGCAGCCCCAAACCATGATGCTCCCTCCGCCATGTTTTACAGTGGGGATGAGGTTTTGATGTTGGTGAACTGTGCCTTTTTTTCTCCACACATAGTGTTGTGTGTTCTTCCCAAACAACTCAATCTTGGTTTCATCTGTCCACAGTATATTTTGCCAGTAGTGCTGTGGAACATCCAGGTGCTCTTTTGCAAACTTCAAACGTGCTGCAATATTCTTTTTGGACAGCAATGGCTTCCTCCGTGGTGTCCTCCCATGTACTCCATTCTTGTTTAATGTTTTCCTTATTGTAGATGTGTCAACAAAAATGTTAGCATGTGCCAGAGATTTCTGTAGGTCTTTAGCTGACACTCTGGGATTGTTCTTTACCTCATGCAGCATTCTGCGCTGTGCTCTTGCAGTCATTTTTACATGACGACCGCGCCTAGGGAGAGTAGCAACAGTGCTAAACTTTCTCCATTTGTAGACAGTCTGTCTTACCGTGGACACATGAACATCAAGGCTTTTGGAGATACTTTTGTAACCCTTTCCAGCTTCATGCAAGTCAACAATTCTTGATCGTAGGTCTTCTGAGAGCTCTTTTCTGCGAGGCATGGTTCACATCAGACAGTGCTTCTTGAAACCAGTAAACCCAAAACAGGTGTGTGTTTTTTAAGGGCAGGACAGCTGTCAGCAATACATCCAATATCATCACACTGATTGGAGTCAAGGTTGGCTCACTCCTGGCTCCAATTAGCTCTGGGAGAAGTCATTAAGCTAGGGTCTCACATACTTTTTCCTCCCTGCACTGTGAATGTTTACATGTTATGTGCAATTAAACCATGGCAACATCTAATGTTTGTGTAGTATTATGTTCAGCAGACTGTGTTCTTCTATTGTTGTGACTTAGATGACGTTCAGAGCACATTTTATGCCCAATTCATGCAAAACTCCACGTAATCCCAAGGGGTTCACATACTTTTTCTTGCAACTGTATTTATAGTATAGTTCTTCCACCTGGCAGTACTCGGGTCGTTGGCTCAAATCCCAACCACAGCACCACCTGCCTGGAGTTTGCATGTTCTCCTTGTGTCTGTGTGGGTTTTCTCCAGGTGCTCCGGTTTCCTTCCACACTCCAAAGACATGCTGGTAGGTGAATTGGCTCCTGTCTAAATTTTCCCTAGTATGTGTATGTATGAATGTGAGTTAGGGACCTTAGATTGTACGCCCCTTGAGGGTTAGGGACCTTAGATTGTACGCCCCTTGAGGGTTAGGAAGGGAGAATGTCACCAGCACACCGAGGATCACCAATATGGGTCCAAACGTTTTAATGAACTATCCCATAGTTACAGCAACCAGATTCATGCACATCGAGGTTTTCTACAGCAATAAAGTATTCTATCACTTTGCTGGTGTCAATTACTCATTTTGTTTAAGAACCTATCATTGGACAACCAGACTACTCTGATAAAACAATTTAAAAATCATAGGAAGCGCCTACCTTAGTTATTTTAAGAAATAATCTTATGATGTTTATATATCTTATTTTCACACGAGTGGACCCGTCAGTGAATCCGCTTGCTCAGTGGGGGATCTGCCCGCTGATCCCCTCTGAGCAAGTGGATGACAGGTTTCCATCCGACTGTCATCCGATCCAATCAGCCAGACGGATGGGGAACAGATCCCCATCCGTCTGTTTTTAGCGGACAGGATCGGATCGGATGCAGGCGGGTGTAAACGGACACCTAGGACTGATGGTCTGTATACCTGTAAAACAATGTTTGTTCATTTAGCATGGGGGTTGTTCCAGGCATGAAGTCTTTAAACAGCTTACTTCACCTCCTGTTAAAGGGTGTCAATGTTCTGTCCATGTCTCTAAACTGTTCTTCTGTGTTGTCAGCCTGCCACATGCGTAGTACACTTGTGAACTTGTAGGTGGGAGGCGCTGGATGCAAAGCACTGTGTTGGGAAGTAAAGGAAGTCTATGAGGGAGGGGACATATCAGGGGTGGACTGACCATTCGAGCACTCGGGCACTGCCCGAGGGCCCGGGGTCAGTAGGGGCCCCATAAAATGCCCCTGGTACTTTTTATAGGCTTTTTTGGGTGTGTTTTGAGTGTGGGCAAGGACACAGGCGCCCCATGATCCCCAATTGCCCGAGGGCCCCACCAGTTGTCAGTCCGACCCTGGGACAAATTATTCCTAGCAAAACCAACTCCAGATTCACAGCAGATTGAGAGTGTCTTCACATGCCCCCTTCATCAGGACTTCCATGACTGATGATAACAAAGGGCAAGTTGAGACTCCTTATGATTAAAAGCAGTGTTTCTGTCAGGAATGGACTCACCACTGGTGGTGGGACTCACCTGCCGTGTGGGCTGCAGTACCAGGGCTGGCCAGCGGGTGCTCTCAGCAGCCAGAAGCTCACTCCTGCAATCAAGTCATCACCTGAGGCTGATTGCAGGGGGTGTATTTAAGGAGTGGCCAGGCCTGCAGTCAGTGCCTTGGTGTATGTTTCCCATGAGCCCCTGTACCTGCATCCTGTCTGCTTCCTGCCAGATCCTGTTTCTGCTTTGATCCTGACTCTGAACGAACTCCGCCTGTCCTGACCTTGGCTATTCCTGACCACTCTTCTGCCTGCTCTTTTGTGTCTTGTCTGCCCGATGGTTCCTGACCCGGCCTGCCTGACCACTCCACCTCACCAGCCCTGACTGCTCTTGTCTGTGTTCATTCCGTTATCAGTTGGAGGTTTGGTTCTGTTATATTGTGTGTTTTATATTTGTGTATACCTTTAATAAATGATATTGTTACACCATACTTGAGCCTGCGTCAGTTCACACACCTCTGGTCTTACCGGGAGCCCTGACAGTTTCTATAAACAATAATTAAGATTTATAATGTCAGATTTCATAAGCTGGTCTTGCATTCATTAGAGCCCTGATGGAAGTGGCATAGGAAGACTCTCGAAACATACTGGCCTGAATAAAATGAGTAAATACATATTTTGGGTCTCTCAACAAATGGTGTGGAGTTCCATTCTTCATTACAATGTACATTGCACAGGTATCCTTCTGATGTCAGAGGGCTCTGAGGAAGAGGTTCTGCCTTGAAACGCGTCAACCATTTGGAGGCCTACAGTCCCCCAACAGACACCATCTAGGGAGATTGGACCATGCTAACGTTTTTGTGACGTGCCTTTGATTTTATTCTTTTTTGAGTATACTACTTTTTATTCCATAAATCTCATTTTTACAAGGTAATGCACTAGGCCCCGTGCGCCCTCTGTTTGTGTCTTGCACACAGCTTCTTTGGATTTCCCCGGTCCATTGAGGACAGCAAGGCTTGCATTCCCAAAAAGTACTCTATGTGGGGTTACTGACATTGTGGAACTCATCGTCCAGCGCAGGAGTTTCAGCATTCATTTGCTCATGCTTTTTTATCATGCCTTTGCTGTCACCTGGAAACCCGCCCTGTAACTGCTGTATTTTAAAAAATAAAAACAAATTGAAGTTCCTCTTCAACATTCCACCTTCTTTCAAAAAACTGATGCATGTATGAACTGACGCTGTATACCAGGGTTGGGGAAAAAAAATTTAACTTTAGCCAAAGGAACGTGGAATTTCATGGGAAAGAACAAACCCTGTAAAAAGTTGGACTCAACAATAATTTTCTAGATATACTGACTGCTGGTGATTAGTCCATCTCTGGATTGAGGCCCATTTTTAGCAGCACTAACAGTGAACCACTTTTCATAAATCTTGCCCAACATTTGGAAATGAGCATCGAGCATCGTCCGGGAAATATCCAGGCTTGCTCTTGATTAACAGCTCTCAGCTAGTGTACTCCTGTTTGTTTGGCTCATACGAGATGCAATGCCCAAGGCTACGGCACTTTCTCTCCAGACAGGTTCCAACTATGAAATACAGCGGACTGCGTTTGCAGTTTATATCCACTGGGGTGATTAATAACACCAGATATCAGCAGAAGAGAGGGCACCATGCACATTCAGCATTTCCCAGTGCCGTCATGCCATCTTCTGACTGGTCCTTTCGGACAAAAAAAAATTTAAAGCTGAACGCCAGCCACAAAAACTTTCATGAAAACATTTTCCTCAAAAGCCACATAGGTTATGAACCCATTTTGTGTGCACCGCCCATATGGAAGAAAAATATATTTCAAAATATACTTTAAAAATATTATTCCCTAATATATTGAGATATATTTGAAATGCTACAATTTTGGGCATATTCAATATATTTCAATAAATATATATATATATATATACAGTATATTCAACATGCAGTGTGTGTATATATATATATATATATATACTGCATGCTGAAATGCGTTTTTATTACAAAATATATGAAAAATTATTTTAAAATTACATTTCAAATATACTGTATGTCTTTAAAAATACAAATCTACATGTTTGGAATGCATTTACAAATATATGTAAAAATATATGTTAAAATTACTATTTTATATGTTAAAAAAATCTGAAGAATATATTTAACCATTTCAATACCGGGCAATTTTACACCTTCCTGCCCAGGCCATTTTTCACGTTTCAGCACTCCCACACTTTGAATGACAATTACGCGGTCATACAACACTGTACCCAAACTAAAATTTTATCATTTTCTTCACACAACTAGAGCTTTCTTTTGGTGGTATTTAATCACCGCCGGGGTTTTTATTTTTTGCTAAATTAACAAAAAAAGACCAAAAATTTTGGAAAAAAACACGTTTTTCTTTGTTTCTGTTATAAAAGTTTACAAATAAATAATTGTTCTTCATAAATTTAGGCCGAGATGTATTCTGCTACATGTCTTTGGTGAAAATAACCCAAATTAGGATGTATTATTTAGTCTGTAGGAAAGTTATAGAGTTTACAAACTATGGTATAGATCTGAAAATTGATCAATCCTGAAGTACTGACAGCCAATCTAATTTCTTGAGGTCCAAGAATGTCAGGACGGTACAGATATCCCCCAAATGTCAGGACAGTACAGATATCCCCCAAATGACCCCTTTTTGCAGAGTAGACAGTCCGACGTACTTCATAAGAGGCATGGGGAGTTTTTTGAAGCTGTATTTTTTTTGTCATAATTTTTCGGAAAATAAAAAAATTTTAAAAATTATTTTCACTATTTTTTTTAACATACTGTCACCAGTGCAGTACAGCATCATCATATAACTGGCATGGCGGTGAACAGGGACACTGACTGGTGACAGTATGAAAAAAAATATATATATTTTTTTTTTATTTTTTTATTATTTTTAATTTTTTATTAAATTTTTTTTTAAGATTTTTTTTTCATATTTTACTTCGACCAAAGTAGTACAATGTTACCATAGTAACATTGTACTACTTTGGGGAAGTAATCAGTATTTTTTTTTTTTTTTTTACACAATTTGCTTATAGCAAAGAATTACTTTTCTATAAGCAAGCATTTAGCTGAATGAAATCGATTCATTCAGGTTTTTTTTTTTTTTGTGCTTAGCTGTGATTTGGTCACAGCTAATCACATGACATGTGCATGTGATTAGCTGTGACCATTCACAGCTAGGCAGTAGTATACAATGGATGGCATGAATGAAGCCATCCATTGTATACAACTGTTATGTGACCTGCTGTGATTGGTCACAGCAGGTCACATAGTAACAGCAATGGGGTCGGTACTCAGATCTGTCATCGGCCGTGTCCGAGGTACACGGCCGGTGACAGATCGCGCCGCTGCGAGGCTCTGCATTAGCGCAAACTGCGCATGTGCGGGTGCACGCCAAATGGCGTGCACCCGGAATGCCGCAGCACTTTTGAAGCCGCCAAACGGCCATTGGCCGGGCGGCTAATGGTTAAAAACAATATATTTTTAAAAATATATATATATTTTTAAATATATTCTTCAGTTTATTTTAACATATAAAAAAGTCATTTTAACATATATTTTTACATATAAATGTCTCCTTTCCACCTATTCAACACAATTACAAACAGACGTTATGATTGCATAAATTTGAAAATAAATATGAGGGCACAGTGCTGAATCAGGGCACCACTGCAAAGTGCGGTCCCAAACTGTAAAAGAACTGAGCTCCCAAACTAGGACATTACTGAGAGCAGACATGCATATAAGAGAGCAAACAAGCCTGGCAAGTAGCCCTCTCCTTCTTAAAGGGACAGCAATGCACCAAAAGTCCAGACTCTCTCGAGGAGGCTGAAGATCCTCATTGTGTGCCTGTACCAAATCCAACAAATCAACAAAGCAGAAAGATGGTGACAGTGGATGGATGGTTCAGTCCTTCATGATGGACCAAGCCCTCTCCTACCCTAAGATTTCCTTTCCTAACGTGGGGCAAAGATCTTCTTTTCTGATGTGCCTTCTCTTCAGATATTCAGCCAATGATCTTTAGATATTTTGCAAATATTTAGAGATGTGCTAATTAACAGTTTATGATCCGTTGCATTAGATTATGTCTGTTATGTGCGCATCCTTGAAAAAGTGGACTTTGTTCCAAGAAGCATGTTGGATGAAAACCAACATATGAAAAAAAATCTGTAATGTTTGGCAAGTAACTATGAGATTGTAAACACGGCTTTCTCTTATGGTTTTAAATAGGGGAAAATATGAATGTTCTCTTTTTTTATATGTGAAAACAAAACAAAGAGATACTTATATCTATGCGCCATTGATTGGTCTGTACATATCTCAGATACCCATATATTTATGGTTGTAATAGCAAAAGGAAAAGTAGACATGGGCAGGGAGATTCACAGAACAATACAGAATTTCCCCAATGCACTCACCAGCTGGTCAGCGACAACTATCAGAAAGGGAGATTTCTCCTCACTTCCCATATGGAAGAAATATATATTTGAAATATATTTTAAAAATATCCTTCCCTAATATATTGCCATATATTTGAAATGCTACAATTTTGGCCATATTCAATATATTTAAATATTCAATATATGAAATGTGTTTTTATTTCAAAATATATGAAACATATTTTAAAAAATACATTTCATATATACTGTATGTCTTTAAAATTACAAATCTACATTTTTGGAAGGCATTTACAAATATATGTTAAAATTGAATCTTATGTTAAAAAAAAATCTTAAGAATATATTTCAAAAAATACATTTTTAAAACTATATTTTTTTAAAATATATTCTTCAGATTTATTTTAAACATATAAAAAAGTCATTTTAACATATATTTTGACATATATTTGTAAATGCATTCCAAAAATGTAGATTTGTATTTTTAAAGGCATATAGTATATTTGAAATGTATTTTTAAAAATATTTTTCATATATTTTGTAATAAAAATGCATTTCAACATGCAGTATGTATGTGTGTATATATAAATATATATATATATATATATATATATATATAAAATACGCCCAAAATTGTAGCATTTCAAATATATGGCAATATATTTGGGAAGAATATTTTTAAAATATAATTCAAATATATTTTTCTCCATATGGGTTGTGAGAGTCTTCCTCTCGCTTTTTTGGGTTTCTGGGACAGGAAGGAAAGCGGAAATCGCCCCAACCATTCTCTACTCTACTTACTGTATATCTAAATAAAATTAAGTTAGATACTCCTAGATTGTAAGCTCAAAAGAGCAGGGCCCTCGATCCCCTCGTGTATCGCATTGTATTGTTGTTGTTCTGTCACATGTTCTGTCCCCCTTTGTAATGTACAGCGCTGAGCAAACTATTGGCGCTTTATAAATACTGTATAATAATAATATTAATAATATACACTTTACGGAAAGTGCCCATTTTCCTTTATCCAGTTTTAGACCGGATTCAGCCGATGCATGTGTATGTGTTTTAGGGTTGTTACAATCATTCCTTGTGAGCCCCTAACCCACCATATTACATGCACCAGAAAACTGTACCGCTGATTTACTAAAGGTAAATAGACTTTGTTGCATTTACTGCATTTTCCAAGTGCAGTTGCACTCTACAAGAACATTTGCTTCAGAGCTTAGTAAATGAGGGGAAGCTCTGCTGACTTTCATCATCCAATCCATACATCATCGTTCTCTCTCTCTCGTTTTCTCTTTCTCTCTCTCTCTCTCTCTCTCTCTCTCTCGTTCTCTCTCTCTCATTCTCTCTCTCTCATTTTCTCTTTCATTCTCTCTCTCGTTCTCTCTCTCTCGTTCTCTCCCCCTCGTTCTCTCTCTTTCTCTTGGTCTCTCTCTCATTCTCTCTCTCTCTCACATTTTCCCTCTCTCTCCCTCTCTCTCTCTTGTTTTCTCTTTCTCTTGTTCTCTCTCTCATTCTCTCTCTCCCGTTCTCTCTCTCTCTCGTTCTCTCTTTCTCTTGTTCTCTCTCCCATTCTCTCTCTCTCGTTCTCTCTCTCTCTCATTTTCTCTTTCTCTTGTTCTCTCTCCCATTCTCTCTCCCTCGTTCTCTCTCTCTCTCATTTTCTCTTTCTCTTGTTCTCTCTCTCATTTTCTCTCTCTCTCACTCTCACTCTCGTTTTCTCTCTCTCTCGTTTTTGGTATTTTTCATACCTCCTCATTTCAGTCCGAGTCCCTGGGCCAGCTGGGTTCATATGCAGAGAGTGGAGGTGGTGAGGGCAGGACTTAGCCCAGTCCAGCTTTAGGCATAGAAGTGTGGATAGCATCCCACACACCCTTCGAGCCTACCTATACGCCTTGAGCATGATAGGATCCCCCCGGTGGGTGGAGGTGACCTCAGGGAAGAGTATCTTGTGGCACTTACACTATATATAGCCTACCATCAATGGGAGTTTCTCCCTCTGTCGCCATTTTGACATGTGCTTTGTGTGGGCTGGTACGGCACTCACCACCTCCTCCTGCTACTCCACTCCCCCGTCGACCCACGTGCCACCACTATCAGACCCACACGCTCCTACACTTCCCATCCCCATGCCACCTTCCTCACCCTTCTCCTTCTCCTATCTGCTGGGGACATCTCCCCGAACCCTGTCCCCTCGCCACCTCACCCCTCCTCTAGGGACCCCCCTGCTCCCGCCAGCTGCCGTAACCCCCTCAACCTCATATCTGTGCCCCTTCTCCCCGCATCCATCCCCCCTCTCTCGGTTGCACTCCTGAACGCCCGCTCGGTCTGCAACAAACTTACTGCCATCCATGACCTCTTTATCTCCCGCTCCCTTAACCTCCTAGCCATCACCGAAACCTGGGTACAGGCCACTGACTCCACCTCCCCTGCGGCACTCTCCTATGGAGGTCTCGTCTGGTCCCATTCACCAAGACTGAGCGGTCACAAAGGTGGTGGGGTCGGCCTGCTCCTATCACCGCTGAGCACCTTCCAGGTCCTCCCTAATCCTCCCTCCCTAACCTTCTCCTCCTTCGAGGCTCACTGTATCCGGCTCTTCACCCCCACCCCCCTAAGGATCGCAGTGATCTACAGGCCGCCCGGATCCATACCCCGCTTCCTGGATGACTTCGCTGCCTGGCTTCCCTTCTTCCTCTCCTCTGAGCTACCAACCATCATCCTCGGGGACTTCAATATCCCCATCAATGACAACAGCCTGGCTACTTCCCAACTCCTCCACCTAACCTCCTCCTTCGCGCTCACACAGCACACTCAATCCTCCACCCACATCATTGGGAACACCCTGGACCTCGTCTTCTCCCACCTCTGTACCCTCAACCAGTTTTCTAACACCCTCTTCCCTCTCTCCGACCACCACCTCCTCACGTTCTCCATCTCCCCTTCCCCTAACTCCCCCCCCCCAGAGCGCCAAACCATCACCAGCCGCAACCTCCGCAACCTGAACCCGGCCCCCCTCCACTCAGCTGCCGACCGCCTACACGACAGCATCCTTCCACTGTCATGTCCTGACCTAGCCACTAACACGTACAACGACTCACTATCAGCTACCGTAGACTCTCTGGCACCCCTAACCACACGCAACATCAAACCCAGACCGCTCCAACCCTGGCAGAACGACCACACTAAATGCCTCAAACGTCGCAGTCGCGCGCTAGAGAGACTATGGCTCAAAACCAGGTCCCCCCGTTCATTCTCCCTCTACAAATCTGCCTTCCTCACTTACACCTCCTCCCTCCATGCCGCCAAGCAGGCTTACTTCGTAAACCTGATTAACACCCTCTCCTCCTGCCCTCGCCGACTCTTCTCCACCTTCAACTCCCTGCTCTCCCCCCCCCCTCCTCCACTCAGTACCTCACTCACCGCCCACGAAATTGCCACTCATTTCCACAACAAAATTGATGCAATCCGTCAGGACATAGTCAACTCGCAATCTACCTCCCCACCTAGCCCCCCCCCCCTATCTCCCCCCCTCTGACCTCGCAACCGCACTGCCCCCCTCCACACCCAAGACCCCGCTTACCGTAACCCCACCAGCTCTGCACTCCTTCAGCCCTACTACCACTGAGGAAGTCACCAGGGTCTTCTCAGAAGCCCGCCTCACTACCTGCCCCCTGGACCCTATCCCCTCTCGACTCCTCCAGTCACCCCCCTCTTCCCTCATCTGCTCCCTCACCCACATCTTCAATCTCTCCCTCTCTACCGGCGTATTCCCCTCCCCCCTAAAGCATGCGCACATCACCCCCATACTCAAAAAGCCCTCCCTGGACCCCTCTGACCCAAACAACCTCAGACCCATCTCCCTGCTGCCATTCACTTCCAAACTCCTGGAGCGCTTAGTCTACAACCGCCTAAGCACCCACCTAACTGACAACAACCTCCTTGATCCACTACAGTCCGGCTTCCGTCCCCTACACTCCACCGAAACCGCCCTCCTCAAAATCACCAACGACCTACTAACCGCCAAAGCCAAAGGCGACTACTCTGTCCTCCTCCTCCTGGACCTCTCCGCGGCCTTCTACACAGTTGACCACCCCCTCCTCCTTAATAAACTACTCTCCCTTGGCATCAGAGACACCGCTCTCTCCTGGTTCTCCTCGTACCTATCCCGACGCTCCTTCAGTGTCACCTACCATGGTGCCACCTCCCCCTCACTCCCCCTCTCTGTTGGGGTCCCCCAGGGCTCTGTCCTTGGACCCCTTCTCTTCTCCATCTACACCTCCTCCCTTGGCAAACTCATACACTCCCACGGCTTCAACTACCATCTCTATGCTGATGACACTCAAATTTACCTCTCCACCCCTCACCTCACCTCCACTTTCTCCGCCCGCATCACTCACCTTCTAAACGACATCTCTGACTGGATGTCGCTCCATTTCCTCAAACTCAACCTCTCCAAAACCGAGCTTCTCGTCTTCCCTCCTGCCCGCGCCCCCCTCCCCCCCATCCTATCCATCACTACTAACATCACCACCATCAATCCCGCCCCGCAAGCCAAAGTCCTTGGAGTCATTCTGGACTCTAACCTCTCCTTCCAACATGTCAAATCACTTACAAACACATGCAGACTCCACCTCCGCAATATCGCCAAAATACGCTCCTTCCTTACCCCAGACACCACTAAACTACTTGTGCACTCCCTGATTATCTCACGCCTTGACTACTGCAACTCCCTCCTCACCGGCCTACCCCAGTGCAGGCTCTCCCCGCTTCAGACCATCCTCAACTCAGCGGCTAGACTCATCCACCTCACCACCCGCTCCACCTCTGCCACCCCCCTCTGCCTCTCCCTCCACTGGCTCCCTATCGCCCAACGCATCAAATTCAAACTACTCACTCTGACCTACAAAGCCATTCACAACACTGCCCCTAACTACCTCACCAACCTGATTCCCAAGTACCACCCTACCCGTACCCTTCGCTCTTCACAGGACCTCCTTCTATCTTGCTCCCTGGTCTCCTCCTCACACGCACGTCTGCAAGACTTCTCCAGGTCCTCCCCCATCCTCTGGAACTCACTACCCCAATCCATCAGACTGTCACCTTCCCTCCTCACCTTCAGGCGCTCCCTGAAAACCCACCTCTTCAAGGAAGCCTACCCCACCCTCACCTAACTGCTGCTCTCCTTCATTCCTCCTACCACTCCATCCCCCACAGCCACTTCCTCCTGTACCACTACCCCCTCCCTCCTAGATTGTAAGCTCCAAAGAGTAGGGCCCTATAACCCCTCGTGTGCTGTTTGTAGTTGCTGTAATGTTTCATGTATTGTCCCCCCCTCTATTGTACAGCGCTGAGCAAACCCTTTGGCGCTATATAAACTCAATGTAATGTAATGTAATGTAATGTACTGTGGTATAGTATATAGATTAAAGGTGAGCCTTGATAAAACCATTTTTACCCTCTTTACCTTTATGGTAGTATCCATGGCCCTAGGTTATCTTTGGATCTATGGCTGGATCTCTTTTTAATTTTTAGACTCACGCATGAGGACATCTTTTGGGCAAAATCTGGTTGAGACTTAGATTCAGCAATTCATTGGAGGTTGGAGCCAAAAATGATCTATCCAGGGCCTCTTTGATCTTTGTGAAGACTTTTGATTTTGAGGTAAGATTTTAAGGACAGTTCTATGTTTGTATAACCTTGGAGGTGGCTCTGATATACGTGGTAAAGGTTAGATACGTTTCTTAATTTGTTATGCAGAAGTCTGTTGAAATTGTTGCCAAAAGTGTGGCGCTCTACCATCAGATCCCTCCCCACATGCCCAGCAGGCGTGGTTGTCCGACATATTGTTGCACATGTGAATATAAGGTAACAAACATTTACATTTTTTTTTTTCTCCTTCCTCTTTTTGGGTTTTTCTGATTTTTTTCTCCACAATCCAAGGTGGGTTTTTATCAATTGGTGATAATTACATGAACAGATTCTATGTTATGCAATTGGTGGTTATGATCGTTTGTAGTATTGTGACTGTTATGCGATTTTAATAATTGTATATATTTTGTTCCAGTCTTTGCATAGCGAGATCTAAGCCACTGAGGAAGGGGGTTTTCCGTGAAACGCGTCGGCCACGTAAGAATAGAATCTCAGGAACAGATACATGGTCATACAAAAGGGGACATAACATTCACATTTTTTTTAAAATGTAAAGTCTTTTATGATGATTGTCTGTGATATGTGTATAGGGCATCAAAAAAATATGTTTTTTTATATATTGATATTGTTTTTTGGTGTTATACCTCTGGAGGTACATTCAGAGTCCCAATTTATACTGCTCTAGAAACATTTATACTATAGGGATGGTAAAAATGATCTTACATCCATTCTCCACATAGTTATACTCATTTCACTATGGGCAGCACAGTGGCTAAATGGTTAGCATTTCCACCTGATGGGTTGATGGTTCAAATCCCAACCACGGCACCACCTGCCTGGAGTTTGCATGTTCTCCCTGTGCCTGCGTGGGTTTCCTCCAGGTATTCCGGTTTCCTCCCACACTCCAAAGACATGCTGGTAGGTTAATTGTATCCTGTCTAAATTGGCCCTAGTATTAATGTAAGTCAGGGACCTCAGATTGTACGCCCCTTGAGGGTTAGGGACTGATGTGACTGTACAATATATATGTAAAGCGCTGCGTAAATTGATGGCGCTATATAAGTACCTGAAATAAATACATTTCAGCTTAATAAACATCTAAATGTAATTTTATGCACTCTGGAACGCACCACTGCATCTATATATTATCCGTACAGCCTTTATTTTGTCCACCATGTTTATTTTGCAAGGTTTACCGATGCACAAATATATTAAGCACAGAAAGCATCATTTTCTCTGTTTCCAGGTACTTTTCTCAAATTACTGTAAGGCACCAGAAAGCGCAGTCCCCATAGACAAAGGCAGAAAGACGAGAGAGCTCTGAGATGCTATGTAAATGAATTAAGCTAGCAATTACAATGTAATTTCCTCCTGCAAAGTGACACTTAGGGGTATATCCATCAAACCACGATATTATCTAACACGAGTTGAAGGGAATGTATCAGTTAGAAAGAGAAAAGTATAGCTTGTTTATTTAGACTTCCTAAGTACATGTTGGCAAGGCAGTTAGCTTAATTTTCGTTGGAGGCTGTTCAAAATACACATTTAAAAAAAAAAAGAAGAAAATAAAGCCATAGTCCATTTTCTCCATGCTACTTCCAACACTTAATGTGGCATTCCAACCAACACCCCAAAACAAGAGCTGCTGCCGTGTTTACTGATTTCAGGAGATATTAGGACAGGTTTGCTGTCAGAACTAGTTGGGTTATCCCACAGAATGATACATCAACCAATATCCCTATATATGGAAGTTCTTTGAAGCCAATGGTGCTTTTTCATTAGTGATCTATGAAGAATGTCGAACTTTAGATACAGTAAATGTAGATACATTTTATAAAGCATTTCACATTTGTCAAGTGTTACAGTGCTACTAAGGGCATTTTTGTTTTCTATAGCATTAAGTAAGTATTGGAACAGGAGCAGGCAACCCTGGAGAGATGGAGAGCTACCCTTACAACAAGGAAGAGATCATCAAGGTGCTCAGTGGTTTTTTTTAAAGGCAATAATCTACAAGGCCCCATTAACCCCCCTGGCAGTATTCCCGAGTGTAGCTCGGGGTTAACTTTCAGTACCAGAAGCAGTAACCCCGAGCTACACTCCTGAATACACTGCAGCGTTGCTCTGGGATCCCTCCAGCACTTACCTTGCCCTGCGCTCCCGTGATGTCCCCCCTGCAGCGTCCCCGGCCATGTCCTTCGACCGATGCCGGAATCCGTCTTCCAGGATCCAATCCCTGCAAGCGTCGGGACATATACGGGACGTACGGGGGACGGAACATACGGGACGTACGGGGGGGAATGTAAAAATTTGACATTCACTCAGGACACTAAAATGTGATATTATTCCATTCCTGTATCAAACCATTTCACATACATTTTGTCCCGAGTGCTTTGTCCGGCGCCCTGCCTGCATTTTTACTGTTCTTTCTGCCTGGAAACTGAGAAACGTCCATGGCGTCCAAAAAGCGTCCCTTTAGGTCAGACGCGGTTTTAGACCGGCTAGAGGACAGCGATAGTAAATCAGAACCACTTGCAGAATTGAGTGATAATGATTGGTGGGGGAAATTCCTCATCAGACACTGAAAACGATTCTGCGGCTGAGCTCAGCGATGTGCGAACTTGGCGCTCTATTTCACATTTCAGTGTTTTTGGTTTGATTCTATTATTGAATTAAATTTATTATTATATTATTATTTTTTATGATTATTTATTATAATTTATGATTTTGTGTTTCAAATTTTATCATACTTATGTTATTTTATCATGTTTACTAGACTCTTGTTTGGACAGATTTCAGTGAGTTATTCCTAAGAATTACAGGCCTACATTAAAAAAACAACATATTTCCATTGAAAGTAATGTACCAATTTGAGCACAGAAATACTGACATAATCAGACCGCTAGGGAGGTTAAAGAGTAAGAGCAAGTGTTTCAAAAGTTCAGCTATAAGAAGTAACACAGCATTCAGAGATCAATGATATGCATGGCAAAGGTCAGTGGTATGAAATGCAGAGTGCAGGGGTCAGCTGTAAGTAACACAAAATTCAGGGGTCAGATGTAATTAATGCAAAGTTCAGGGGCCAGTAGTTTGTAATGCAGAGTGCAGGATTCAGGATTATATAACAGAATGCAGGGGTCAGTAGTATGTAATGCACATTGCCGAGGTCAGTAGCATGTAACACAATGCTCAGAGGTTGGAAGCAAGGAATACAGAGTGCAAGGGTCAGGGATAAGTAAGACACGGTGTGGAGGTCAGTAATACAGAGTGCAGGAATAAGTAAGACACAGTGTGGAGGTCAGTAATACAGAGTGCAGGAATAAGTAAGACACGGTGTGGAGGTCAGTACTACAGAGTGCAGGAATAAGTAAGACACAGTGTGGAGGTCAGTAATACAGAGTGCAGGAGTCAGGAAGACACGGTGTGGAGGTCAGTAATACAGAGTGCAGGAATAAGTAAGACACGGTGTGGAGGTCAGTAATACAGAGTGCAGGAATAAGTAAGACACGGTGGAGGTCAGTAGTAAGTAATACAGAGTGCAGGAGTCAGGAAGACACGGTGTGGAGGTCAGTAATACAGAGTGCAGGAATAAGTAAGACACGGTGTGGAGGTCAGTAATACAGAGTGCAGGAATAAGTAAGACACGGTGTGGAGGTCAGTAATACAGAGTGCAGGAGTCAGGAAGACACGGTGTGGAGGTCAGTAATACAGAGTGCAGGAATAAGTAAGACACGGTGTGGAGGTCAGTAATACAGAGTGCAGGAATAAGTAAGACACGGTGTGGAGGTCAGTAATACAGAGTGCAGGAGTCAGGAAGACACGGTGTGGAGGTCAGTAATACAGAGTGCAGGAATAAGTAAGACACGGTGTGGAGGTCAGTAATACAGAGTGCAGGAATAAGTAAGACATGGTGTGGAGGTCAGTAATACAGAGTGCAGGAATAAGTAAGACATGGTGTGGAGGTCAGTAATACAGAGTGCAGGAATAAGTAAGACACGGTGTGGAGGTCAGTAATACAGAGTGCAGGAATAAGTAAGACACGGTGTGGAGGTCAGTAATACAGAGTGCAGGAGTCAGTAAGACACGGTGTGGAGGTCAGTAATACAGAGTGCAGGAGTCAGTAAGACACGGTGTGGAGGTCAGTAATACAGAGTGCAGGAATAAGTAAGACACGGTGTGGAGGTCAGTAATACAGAGTGCAGGAATAAGTAAGACACGGTGTGGAGGTCAGTAATACAGAGTGCAGGAGTCAGTAAGACACGGTGTGGAGGTCAGTAATACAGAGTGCAGGAGTCAGTAAGACACGGTGTGGAGGTCAGTAATACAGAGTGCAGGAATAAGTAAGACACGGTGTGGAGGTCAGTAATACAGAGTGCAGGAATAAGTAAGACACGGTGTGGAGGTCAGTAATACAGAGTGCAGGAGTCAGTAAGACACGGTGTGGAGGTCAGTAATACAGAGTGCAGGAGTCAGTAAGACACGGTGTGGAGGTCAGTAATACAGAGTGCAGGAGTCAGTAAGACACGGTGTGGAGGTCAGTAATACAGAGTGCAGGAATAAGTAAGACACGGTGTGGAGGTCAGTAATACAGAGTGCAGGAATAAGTAAGACACGGTGTGGAGGTCAGTAATACAGAGTGCAGGAATAAGTAAGACACGGTGTGGAGGTCAGTAATACAGAGTGCAGGAGTCAGTAAGACACGGTGTGGAGGTCAGTAATACAGAGTGCAGGAATAAGTAAGACACGGTGTGGAGGTCAGTAATACAGAGTGCAGGAATAAGTAAGACACGGTGTGGAGGTCAGTAATACAGAGTGCAGGAATAAGTAAGACACGGTGTGGAGGTCAGTAATACAGAGTGCAGGAGTCAGTAGTATGTAACACAAAGTACAAGGGTCTGGAATAACAAAACACAGAGTGCAGGAGTCAGGAATAATACTGCACAGTGCAGAAGTCACGCAGTACAGAGATCAGTAGTATGCAACAGAGGCCAGAGTAACTAAAATACATCTCCCCACATGCAAAAATATTCCCCTTCCACCAAAAACATCTGCCCCTCCCATGCTAAAATCATCCACAAAACAAATTCACTATTCCCTCTGTAAAATTCACTTAACAGACCTGACAGGCAGTGGCGCCGAGCCATGAGGAAAGTCCTCCCAGTTCTCCAATCAGCAGTATAGCTGATATGACACATCAGAACTGAGGAGGAGTCTAGGACTTTCCTCGGTTCTGTAATGCCTACTGTCGCTCTTATCTGGGTCTGGGATATGGCAAGAAGGGTCCAGGGGCTGGAGGCTGGTACGGTGCGGTTGCAATTTACCCATCACATGGCTGCAATCAACAGGTAGATTGCAACTGACTTTTTGCTAGCTATGATTAGAACCTCAGTCACATTTTTATTGCTGTCTTTGTCACCGCTGGGTAACCTCACCCTCTCTGTTTCTTCAAGTGACCATTGTCAGTGGTACTAAAAGGAGGGAGAATCGAAAAGGTAAATTTGGAATAATCTGATCAATAGACAATTATTTTATCATGTATGGCCAAAAACTGGAAAGCATCCAAAATTTTCAGTTGTCACCAGAACGAAAAATGAGATGAAATCTTCTAATGAGAACAATTGCCTTAGAGGAGCTTTCCTCACTCTGGAGAGATTTTCTCTCATTTTCTGTTGTGCGGACAGGACAGGATGAGAATGGGACACAGATAAAAAAAAAACTGATGGGTTTTAATCCTTCTCTGTTCAATACAAAATAATTAAAAAAAATGTAACTTTAGATCCACTTTTATCGCTTTTGATGAAATCTCAGATTGTAACTGGATGCCTATACCTTTTTTAACTAAAACAATTCTGTGAATTCCTATCACTAAAGCAATCCTCTCAGGGCCCCTATCCTGGCTGGCGCTATGAGCGAGTCTCCTTACATTTACAGAAACAGCCCTGGCGGAGCCGTTTCTATAAATATAAAACACTCCCTTGCTCCTTCCTGTGCCTGTATTGCCCCTAGTGCACTGTGCATATGAAGCTCTCAGGGGGCATGCTCCCCTATGCGGAAGTTCAGGGAAGCTGTGCTGCGAGACCTGGATCTGGCAGTGGTATACAGACAAAGTATCTAAGTGTTTGAGCACACTGGAGAATGTTTAACTGGCTCCTGAAAATGCAATGAAGTAAAAACTACAGCACATGTAAAGTGACACAAAAAGGTACTTTAACCTCTTCACGCCGGCCGAACGCAAATGTGTGTGGACCTAGACGCTGAGCGGCTGCACATTTGCGTTCTATTAAAAAAGGACATATGTGCCGAGAACGCTCCCAGCACACATGTCCGGTACTCACGGAAAGGTCCCGATCTCCTCTTTCGATCGAGACCTTTCCCGATCATGTGACCCTAAAACCCCGCCTCCTGAAACTTTTAAAGGGCCGAGAGGCGCCGGCGTGAAGGGGTTAAAAAAAAAAAAAACATAGTTACCTGCTCTGTGCAATGCTTTTGCACAGAGCAGCCTTGATATTCCACTTCTGGGGTCCCCTGCTGTCCGCTCCTGGCTCCTCCCCTCTGCTAAGTGCCCCCATAGCAAGCCGCTTACATTGAGGGCACTTGTGTGTATTCACTCCCGAGTCCTGCTCTGTGTGTCCATTGACACACAGAGTGCAGCTCAGCCCCACCCCTCTGGCTGTGATTGACAGCAGCAGAAGACATCTCTCAGTCAATGAAGAGGTAGAGAGCCAGGAGAACCACTGCACTCATGCACATCACTGGATCGAATTCAGGCTCAGGTAACTTATGTGGTACTGGAGGGGGGGGTTGAAGGAGATGCACACAAAAGGTTTTTTTAACCTTCATGCATAAAATGAGCGAAGGTAAAAAAACTTTCAGTCCTTAGAACCACTTTAATGCGACTTTATCATAGATTGTATGCATCCTCATTTAAATCACTCTATGATTAAGCACTATTCAGTGTGAAATGTGTCAGAGACCTTATCTCCTCCTTGTACTTGTAACTTGTTTCTAATAAAATAACACAGATTGCATCTGACATCGGAGTGCCGTCATCTGTATTTTGAGGCTGGGAGAGCTGAACGTGTACCCCATAGCGGTGGGCTAGAGTGGGCCGGCCTGGAGCGGTAATACTTTGTTTGCATAATCCTGGACTGAGACGATGGCTCACAGATGACACAATCATTCAATCCTGGTGCCCGTGCAGGAGATGGCACAAACGCTAATGTTTTTTGCCACTTAGATGCCTTTACATGTATTGCCAAGATTGTTTGATACAATAATCATTTCGATAAAAGAATGTCTTTCAGAATTCAAGTGTACTAAATGAATGTTAAAATCAATAAAAAGAACACTCAGCCGTATAATAGGTAAATCTAACTAAACTGATCTTTTCTGTGTTGCGTTGAACAACTTTTTTTTTTTTCTTTCCAAATTTATTTAACCTCTTCACAAATGTGCGGCCTCCCGGTATCTGGGCCAAGACGCCGAGCGGCCGCACATTGGCGTGCAATTAAAAAAGGACATATGTGCCGAGAGCGCGCGCCCTGCACGCTCCCAGCACACATGTCCGGTACTCATGGAAAGGTCCCGATCTCCTCTTTCGATTGGGACCTTTCCCGATCATGTGACCGCCGTCACATGACCCTAAACCCTGCCCCGCCTCCAGGCTTCTGGAACCCTTAAAGGGCCGGGAGGCGCCGGCGTGATGTTAATCTGTGGTTGGTCGTTTTATCTCTATGTGTATGGCCAGAAACTGTGCGAATTGTGGCCAGTTTAACATCAATGTCAAAGTTTACCTCCTCAAGTTGTTAAGTAAATGAATGCACAGTATATGTGAACCCTCAACTTGTAGAACAACTCATTCAGTTTAACTATTTGCTGACTGCGCTATAGCCGAATGACAGCTACAGCGCGGTCGTCCAGTTCTGGGAGGGCATCATATGAAGTCTTCCCAGAGCCGTGTCCACCCCCCCTGCACCCGGTGCTCTCTGTGATTGCTGTGTCCTTCAGCCACAGCTGATCACATCATGGTAAAGGGCCAATCACAGCAGCCCTTTACCATGTGATCAGCTGTGTCCAATCACACCTGATCACAATGTAAACACGCTTGCTGGTTGCTGGTTGATAACCAGCAAGTGTGAAAGGAGACATCTACACTGATATTTACTGATAAGTTTTACATTTATTCATCCTTTAAAGCGGAACTTCACTCAAAAAATATGATGTACTGCTCCTTTGCTCCCTTTTCCCCAGCCTGTAACTGTATGTTACAGTTTCTTTGGCGTAAGGGTGGCATGTACCAGTTTTTATTGGTACCCACTTTCACTTCCAAAATCCTTGCCTAGGCAAGGATGAAACTGTAACGGAACCGGACCCCACCTGCGCTAGGGTATTTCCATTAGACTCTGGCTTCCCTGTCTGAACTCCGTCCATGAACACCACCGCTGGCCATACAGGAACGAGGCAGCACCAGGCTTCTTAAGACAGGAAGTGAACTGCTTTATTTTAACACAAAACACGAGATATATACACAGGGCGGGGAAATACAACCAGTAACAGGAAACACATCAGCCGGCCGACCCATCAGGGGGATGGGCTGCCGGAAACACCCCCCACCAAACCAAGACACTCAACAGAACAAAGGGATACACCACATGGCAGGAACACATACATCCCATAATAGTTTGCTGGCAAGCAAGACACAATAGAACAATGGGATGCAGCACCTGGCAGTGAACAATGGACAACCCCCCAACCCACCTATACATGTCTACACAATATCAGGACAGGCCACTCTGTACCCCTAACATGCACAGGGTAGGCTACACATAAGAGGAATCTGGGGAGCTGATACAGGGGTCCACCCACCCCTAAAAGTCACTATCATCACAGAAACCGCTTAACAACACCCTTCCCTCCCACAGCCTCCTGGAACACGTCAAGTGCTCTGCTGTGCACAGCCATGCAAAGCAGTGTACCGGAGCTGACAGGGAGGAGAACTGTTTTGTTTACTAACAGTTCTCCCCCCCCCGTCGGAGATGTTCGGCAATCGCCGGGCTCCAGCGAGTAATAACCGACCGGGACCCGATGACAGAGAGCCACAGTCCCGAATGGCAGCGCAGTTTGGGCGCCCCCTACCTGGAACTGCAAAATAACGGATATATACGTGATTTTGCGCACCTGTGCAGTATATATGCTATAGGGCGGACGGGAAGCGGTTAAAAATTATTAAAAAAAATTTAATAACAGAAGCAAAGAAAAACTTGTTTTTTTAATTTTTTGTCTTTTTTCGTATATTTAACAAAAAATAGAAAAAAAAAACTGAAAAAACAGCAGTGATTAAATACTACCAAAAAAAAAGCTCTATTTGTGTAAAAAAAAAAACTATAAAAATGTAATGTGGGTACAGTGTGGCATTGCCATTCAAAGTCTGACAGAGCTGAAAGCTGAAAATTGGTCTGGGCAGGAAGGTGGTGAAAGTGTGCTCTAATTTAGGAAGGGGGCATTGCAAGTCTCTAATTCACATAGGAAATGACAGCACTGCATGCATGGGCAGGTCTTTCAAATAATCTAAATAAAAGCAGCCAAGATAGACTCCTAATGCAGCGATAATGTGTTGTAATCAGGGCGAGATTTCACAACTTCGTTGCCGAGTGCTGACATTTAATTTAAAAACAGTATATGATGACATTACAGGATTAGGTGACTATGCGGCTTTGAAGCCTATGTACGACTACAGTGACAGTAATATTCCAGCAGGGCTCAGAGGCTGCAGGAACTGTCCAGCACCTCACCTGCTGAAATCCATCAGAAAAGCTCCCTCGTCAGGTCAGTGGGATAAATCCTCTCTGCATTTGTCTTTATTGCCTGGGCCTGTTCAGAGACAGAGTGGTAAGAGTCCACGTAACACAAAACAAAGCAGTAAATGGAATTCTTTGAATTGTATTTTCTACACATACTGTGCTGTAGTAAAAATAATGTTTTACAGATATGGAGGTCCGGACCTATTCGCTAGTTCTGGCTCGATGACACTATATCTGGTCTCCCCGGACCCTGCATTCACTTTATCCGCTCTCCCCGGACCCCCACATTTACTATATCCACTCTCCCCGGACCCCGCATTCACTATATCCTCTCTCCCCAGACCCCGCATTCACTATATCCGCTCTCCCCGGACCCTGCATTCATTATATCCGCTCTCCCCGGACCCCGCATTCACTATATCTGCTCTCCCCGTACCCCGCATTCATTATATCTGCTCTCTCCGGACCCTGCATTCATTATATCCGCTCTCCCCGGACCCCGCATTCACTATATCCGGTCTCCCCGGACTCCGCATTCACTATATCTGGTCTCCCCGGACCCCGCATTCAATATATCTGCTCTCCCCGGACCCCGCATTCACTATATCCGCTCTCCCCGGACCCCGCATTCACTATATCCGCTCTCCCCGGACCCCGCATTCACTATATCCGCTCTCACCGGACCCCGCATTCACTATATCCGCTCTCCCCGGACCCCGCATTCACTATATCCGCTCTCCCCGGACCCCGCATTCAATATATCTGCTCTCCCCGGACCCCGCATTCACTATATCCGCTCTCCCCAGACCCCGCATTCACTATATCTGGTCTCCCCGGACCCCGCATTCATTATATCCACTCTCCCCGGACCCTGCATTCACTATATCCGCTCTCCCCGGACCCCGCATTCACTATATCTGGTCTCCCCGGACCCTGCATTCACTATATCCGCTCTCCCCGGACCCTGCATTCACTATATCCGCTCTCCCCGGACCCCGCATTCACTATATCCGCTCTCCCCGGACCCCGCATTCACTATATCCGCTCTCCTCGGATACTGCATTTACTATATCCACTTTCCCCGGACCCCGCATTCACTATATCCGCTCTCCCCGGACCCCGCATTCCCTATATCCGCTCTCCCCGGACCCCGCATTCACTATATCCGCTCTCCCAGGACCCCGCATTCACTATATCCACTCTCCCCGGACCCCGCATTCACTATATCCACTCTCCCCGGACCCCGAATTCACTATATCCACTCTCTCCGGACCCTGCATTCACTATATATGGTCTCCCACAGTACACACAACATGAAAATGCAATTATTTTAGTAAATATAAACTGCTATATACCTTTTCTCATCAGCTGTATATAGCAGTCTTGTGATTTCTATCAGTGTCCAGCAGAGCACTGGTTAATCTTGTAGGAGGAGTATTCATTCTCCTCTGACTGTCCTATGAGGCTGCATAACCCCTGACCCTCTCTCTGGACAGCGCTGATCACATGCACCCCTCCAAAGAAAAAAAAGTTCTTTAGCCATATACAGTAAACAGAGCATGTGCAGAGTGACTCCTAGAACTCTGCACTATCAGCAGATGGATTGGGAACAGTAGAAAAAGGGGAGAATCACAGAAGACTGGATCAAACAGCCTTTTTACACAATGCGGAGGATTAACCCCTTAGGTTCCACAGTGAGTATAACATGCATGCTTTCCTGCATCTAAAGACTGTTATTATTGTTGCGGATTTAGCAACACTTTAAAGTGAACTGTAACTCTATGATCATTTAAAGTAAATTGTTTGTTGGATGGCCAGCCTGCATTTTTAGCACTCCAGCTAACTATGTTCCTTACACTCCCCCACCTCCCCGAAAGCCAGCCAAAGCCTAACTAAACACCCATCACATCCGGGTTAGGAGGAAGCATTTCCTTTTCATCCTATGATTCAGTGCTGAGTGCATGTCCGGCCAGTCACCTAGCCCAAATGTTGTCACATGTTGGTGGGGACCTTAGTGCAGACCCCTGGGCCAAACATTTTTTAGCTGTGGAACACTGGGAAATGGTTGGATCCCGTCACAATATTTGTGCTGCCTGTGGCTTCATTTGGCAGATTTTCCCTTGACTCCTCTGTCCCAGTGACAACATCACCAAGACAGGAAATGATGGAAAATCTCTCTACCAGAGATGCTGTCTGTATCCCCACTGGTTGCTTTCCCCCATTCCTCTTCCTTTTTCCCATGAAAAGGGAAGTTCCGCTCATCCTCCCCCTCTACCCCCACCACTTTTGGAGTTTTTTTATTTCTGGGAGCGGGTACTTCTTTCTAATAGCTCCCCATTAGGCAGGCAAGGAAGTTCATCTCCCCCTCCCTACCCACAACCCCCTGTCCAAGGAGACAGCAGGACCGTTCAGAAAGCGCAGGGAAATCCCAGCCATCTTCCCACAAGCAAGATGGGGACCCACAGAACTGGCCCGGGTGATGCCAGCGCTGGGACAGGTAAGTGTCTGTATATTAAAAGTCATCAGATACAGTATTTGTAGCTGCTGACTTTTAATTTTGTTTAAACCTGACCAGAGCTCCTCTTTAACACTGTCTCCAAGGCAGGAAGCAAAGGGAATTCTCCCCCCATAGAACAAAAGTAGCAAAAGAAATACACTCCTAACAGGGGTTCTAGGAGTTCTATTCTCTACTATCTAGTTCAACTAAAACAATTGGATACAGATACACTATTAAAGCAGAAATAAACCTAAATTACAAGCAGGCAGCTCTTTATCACAGAAGAGATGAGCTATTTGCTCTTCTGCAATAAGACACACTTACCAATCGGCTCACAGTCAGCTCTGCATGCATTCCCTGAAGCACTACGGCTGTCATCCCCCAACTGGCCAATCAATTAATTTTTAATATTCAAAGCAAACTCCCCCATCCATCCATGTCTCCATGCTTTATTTTGTTAAAAAATCACTTTGAAAATTACCCCCCCCCCCCTTAGCATTTTTACCTGCAGCCATTTTGAGTAAGGGCAGATGATTCATGTAGCATTTACTTCCTGGAATCCATCTACCCTTAACTCAGGCATGTAGGCAGAAGAATGTGCTTAGATGAGAAAGACCCTCCTTCCCTGAAGACTCCTGGGATTTATGACATCATTTTGACCTAGGTCAAAAACCAGGAAGCAACTAAAATGTAAAGAAAAAAAAGCTAAAAACAAGTATATATAAATATACCTTCCTATCTATTTACTAAAGCTAGAAGCATAAGGAATACAAATAGTTCACGTTGATTGAGAGAGATTAGTTCTGCTTTAACCTTGCTGGTCCACACCAAAATAAAAACAGAACACTGTTGCAGTTTGACAGCATTAGCACAATGCAAAATATACTGCTCGAGAAAATGCAAGAAACACTTTGAAAACACATCAGATCTCAATGGGGAGACATCTCCTGCTGGATCTCTATACCAGTGTTTTTCAACCTTTGTTGTGCAAAGGCACACTTTTTTCATGAAAAAAATCACGAGGCACACCACCATTAGAAAATGTTAAAAAAATTTATTGAAAAATTTTTGACTTGAGGGCCGCAATGGGTTCATATATTGGACCCGGGGGCCGGACCAAGAGTAGATGAATGATGTGTATGTGTCATCCATAGTAAGTATAGTAATATTCCCCCATAGTAAGCATAGTAATTAATCCCCCATATAGTAATTCATCCCCCATAGTAATTCATCCCCCATAGTAATTAGTCCCCCATATAGTAATTCATCCCCCATAGTAATTCATCCCCCATAGTAATTCATCCCCCATATAGTAATTCATCCCCCATAGTAATTCATCCCCCATAGTAATTCATCCCCCATATAGTAATTCATCCCCCATAGTAATTCATCCCCCATAGTAATTAGTCCCCCATATAGTAATTCATACCCCATAGTAATTAATCCCCCATATAGTAATTCATCCCCCATAGTAATTAATCCCCCATATACAGTTGCAAGAAAAAGTATGTGAACCCCTTGGGATTACGTGGAGTTTTGCATGAATTGGGCATAAAATGTGCTCTGAATGTCATCTAAGTCACAACAATAGAAGAACACAGTCTGCTGAACATAATACTACACAAACATTAGATGTTGCCATGGTTTAATTGCACATAACATGTAAACATTCACAGTGCAGGGAGGAAAAAGTATGTGAGGCCCTAGCTTAATGACTTCTCCCAGAGCTAATTGGAGCCAGGAGTGAGCCAACCTTGACTCCAGTCAGTGTGATGATATTGGATGTGTTGCTGACAGCTGTCCTGCCCTTGAAAAACACACACCTGTTTTGGGTTTACTGGTTTCAAGAAGCACTGTCTGATGTGAACCATGCCTCGCAGAAAAGAGCTCTCAGAAGACCTACGATCAAGAATTGTTGACTTGCAGGAAGCTGGAAAGGGTTACAAAAGTATCTCCAAAAGCCTTGATGTTCATGTGTCCACGGTAAGACAGACTGTCTACAAATGGAGAAAGTTTAGCACTGTTGCTACTCTCCCTAGGCGTGGTCGTCCTGTAAAAATGACTGCAAGAGAACAGCGCAGAATGCTGCATGAGGTAAAGAAGAATCCCAGAGTATCAACTAAAGACCTACAGAAATCTCTGGCACATGCTAACATTTTTGTTGACACATCTACAATAAGGAAAACATTAAACAAGAATGGAGTACATGGGAGGACACCACGGAGGAAGCCATTGCTGTCCAAAAAGAATATTGCAGCACGTTTGAAGTTTGCAAAAGACCACCTGGATGTTCCACAGCACTACTGGCAAAATATACTGTGGACTGATGAAACCAAGATTGAGTTGTTTGGGAAGAACACACAACACTATGTGTGGAGAAAAAAAGGCACAGCACACCAACATCAAAACCTCATCCCCACTGTGAAACATGGCGGAGGCAGCATCATGGTTTGGGGCTGCTTTGCTGCCTCAGGGCCTGGACGGATTGTTGTCATTGATGGGAAAATGAATTCCAGAGTTTATCAAGACATTTTGCAGGAAAACGTACGACCATCTGTCCGCCAACTGAAGCTCCGCAGAGGATGGGTGATGCAACAGGACAATGACCCAAAGCATACAAGTAATTCAACAAAACAATGGCTGCAACAGCACAGAATACGCCTTCTGGAGTGGCCCAGTCAGAGTCCTGACCTCAACCCGATTGAAATGCTGTGGCATGACCTTAAGAGAGCGATTCACACCAGACATCCCAAGAATATTGCTACACTGAAACAGTTTTGTGAAGAGGAGTGGTCCAAAATGACTCCAGATCGTTGTGCAGGTCTGATCTGCAACTACAGGAAATGTTTGGTTGAGGTTATTGCTGCCAAAGGAGGGTCAACCAGTTATTAAGTCCAAAGGTTCACATACTTTTTCCTCCCTGCACTGTGAATGTTTACATGTTATGTGCAATTAAACCATGGCAACATCTAATGTTTGTGTAGTATTATGTTCAGCAGACTGTGTTCTTCTATTGTTGTGACTTAGATGACGTTCAGAGCACATTTTATGCCCAATTCATGCAAAACTCCACGTAATCCCAAGGGGTTCACATACTTTTTCTTGCAACTGTAGTAATTCATCCCCCATAGTAATTCATCCCATATATAGTAATTCATCCCCCATAGTAATTCATCCCCCATATAGTAATTCATCCCCCATAGTAATTCATCCCCCATAGTAATTAGTCCCCCATATAGTAATTCATCCCCCATAGTAATTAATCCCCCATATAGTAATTCATCCCCCATAGTAATTCATCCCCCATATAGTAATTCATCCCCCATAGTAATTCATCCCCCATATTAATTCATCCCCCATATTAGGTCCCCAAGCCCCCCCTGTGTCAATTCACTTACCTTTGCTCCCCGCGTTCCTCTCGCCGTTCCGGTGTAGCATGAAAATCTGTCTCCTATGATGATCTGTCCCCCTCGACGTATCTTCGCATGTGCCAGTTTCAGGCATTAGCAGCCGATCGGCGATCTCCGGCACATGCGCAGATACGTCGAGGGGGACAGATCATCCTGACAGTATCACGCTCCGCGGGCCGTAGTTTGCCCATTGCTGTTCTAATGATTGGTCTATTTGTGAGCCGAGGCCACATGTTACGGATGAAATTGCAATTTTTCCCACGGCACACCAGACAATATCTCACGGCACACTAGTGTGCCGCGGCACAGTGGTTGAAAAACGCTGCTCTATACTGACATGGACGGGGTAATGTGTTAGGAACGTAAGGACGCCCCATCGTTTGATGGAAATGAAAATTATCAACCTACAGCGGACTGAATTCAAAGACACCCCGAAAATAACGCAGCAGGCCAGTCTGTTTTGCTGGCATTTCATTGCAGCAACTCAAAATGGTACTCAGTAGTTTGTATGGCCCCCACGTGCTTGTATGCATGCCTGACAACGTCGGGGGAGGATCCTAATGAGACCACAGATGGTGATCTGGACCAGGGCATCACTGAGCTCCTGGACAGTCTGAGGTGCAACCTGGCGGTGTGGGATGGACTGAAACATGATATCCCAGAGGTGTTCTATTGGAGTTAGGTCAGGCGAGCGTGGGGGCCATTCAATGGTATCAATTCCTTCATCTTCCAGGAACTGCCTGCATACTCTCCCCACATGAGGCCAGGCATTGTCTTGCACCAGGAGGAACCCAGGACCCACTGAACCAGCGTAGAGTCTGAGGGTCCAAGGATTTCATCTCAATACCTAATGGCAGTCAGGGTGCCATTGCCAGCCTGTAGAGTTCTGTGCTTCCCGTCTGTCACATGTGCTCAGGGTGAACTTACTCTCATCTGTGAAAAGCACAGAGCACCAGTGGTGGACCTGCCAATTCTTTTGTTCAATGGCAAATGCCGATCGAGCTCTATGGTGCAGAGCAGTGAGCACAGGACCTACTAGAGGTCGTCGGGCCCTCAGGCCACCCTCATGAAGTCTGTTTCTGACTGTTTGGTCAGAGACATTCACACCAGTGGCCTGCTGGAGGTCATTCTGTAGGGCTCTGGCAGTGCTCATCCTGTTCCTCCTTGCACAAAGGAGCAGATACCGGTCCTGCTGATGGGTTAAGGACCTTCTACGGCCCTGTCCAGCCCTCCTAGAGTAACTGCCTGTCTTCTGGAATCTCCTCCATGCTTTTGAAACTGTGTTGGGAGACACACAAACTTTCTGGCAATGGCAGGTATTGATGTGCCATCCTGGAGGAGTTGGATTGCCTGTGCAACCTCTGTAGGATCCAAGTATCGCCTCATGCTACCAGTAGTGAAACTAGTGAAAAACAGTCAGAAAACATGAGTATGGAAAAAAAGTCAGCGGCCTCCACCTGTAAAACCATTCCTGTTTTGGGAGTCATCTCATTGTTGCCCATCTAGTGCACCTGTTGTTAATTTCATTAAACACCAAAGAGCCTGAAACTGATTAACAACCCCCTCTGCTACTTACCTGACCAGATCAATATCCCAGGAGTTTAATTGACTTGATGCTATACTATAAGGCTACGTTCACACTAGCGTTGTGTGCAGGCGGCAGAGAGGCGTTTGGGAAGTGTTTTTACCGCTTCCCAAACGCCTCGGACAATTCTGCACATTGCAGCACATGGTGCTGTTCTAACGGGAGCGTTAGCATCACGGCAAAAGGGACGCCTCTGTTCGAGTCAGGAGGCGTTGAAGCCTCCTATTCTAGTCTATGGTGCCGCTCCACAAACGCCCGGTCGGCGTTTGCGGTGCGGTTGCAATGCAGCTGCGGAGCGTTTGCAGAGCGGTAACACCATTCAAACTTCATTATAGACGTTTGTGGGGCGTTTTTAACACTCGGCAAACGCCTAGCAACCTCTGCTAAACCGTGCATGCGGCGTTTGCCGAGCGTTAAAAAAAGCTCCGCAAACGCCGGACCAACGCTTGCCAAACGCTATAGGGGCGTTTGGCAAGCGTTGGTAAAACAGTCAAGTGTGAATGAGCCCTACAAAGCGTTCCTTTAATTTTTTTGAGCAGTGTCTATAAAATCTCTGCTTTGTCTTATATGTATGACCTTTAAATAAAAACCGCAATCCAGAAAAGAGAAATGGCAGGGAAAAAAAAGACGCAATGCACCACAAAAAACATTCAAACGCTTAAAAAATTATACAAACAGTATCGGTGTACTACAAATCACCAAATGAAGGCACATAAATAAAAATAAATACGTGCAGTTTTTTTTTTTCTAAAACACATTTGAATGAATGAGCTGTTAAGTGTTGCATGCTAACTGCTCATTATTTTTTAGACTTCTTGAATTATGGGCAACAGCAGGAATAAAGTTCCCCGTTTTGTATTTGTTGCGCTACACACCAGATGAACACATGCGATAACATCCCGAGGCCAAGAGCGCGGACCGCGATCGCTACAACAAGGTGCGGGGAGTGTGAATGAAGAAGTTTATAATTGTTTGCTGCAAGGAATTTTTGAAACATGCACAACAATTACAATGCGTTTTTCACAGGTACAGATCTCCTACCTACACAAGCTGAAAATAGAATTTGGGATGCCAGGGAGACAAAATGACTTATATGCAAATCAGATAGGAAATCACACCCAATTAGACTTGCAATGAAAAAGAAAACTTTTATATGGGGGAAAAATAACCCTATTTATGAGGTTTATGTATCACTAACACTTGGAAGAATAAAAAAAGAATATAAAATGAGAAGATGCATATTTCTATTCTTCTCTCAAAGCTGCCATTGGTGGGGATGGGGCAATGACGCGGCATAGTTCCTACCGCCTCACTGATTTTACAGCAGACTACAGTTTATTCTGGGTGTAGTTTACAAGGTAATTTGTAAACCAGCAGCTCTCTCAGCTTTAGATCTTAAAGCGTATTTCCACCAATGCAGCCAAACTGGCAGAACACCTACGTTACATTTGGTACCGTATTTTCTGGCGTATAAGACGACTTTTTAACCCATGAAAATCTTCTGAAAAGTCGGGGGTCGTCTTAAAAGCCGGTATACGGCGAGCCGGTGTCAGGGCGGCACTTTTTCGGGGGGCCGCGCGGTGCTGCCCCCTTCCAATGGAAGAGACACTAAGTACAGGGGCGGGCAGGGGGCTGCTGTTTCTTACCTGGCTCCGGTCCCGGTCCCACGATGATCCGGTCCAGGAAGCGCAGCAGCTCCTTCATTCTGTTTGGCCGAACGATGTCCACGCGGCTGCTCGGCTCCGCCCTCCTCACGGGTGATTGGGCACCAGAACTGTAGCTCAGGAAAGGCACACAGGCGGCCAATTACCAACGAGGAGGTGGAGCCGAGAAGCCCCGCGAAAACCGAGTGAGAGAGCGGCCGGTAAGTGTGCAGCAGCACCATGCTGGAACACTATTGGCACTATTCCTCCCCTCCTCACTGACACCAACGATGGGGCACTATTCCTCCCCCACTGACACCAACAATGAGGCACTATTCCTCCTCCCCACTGACACCAACGATGGGGCACTATTCCCCCCCCCACTGACACCAATGATGGGGCACTATTCCTCCCCCCACTGACACCAATGATGGGGTGCTATTCCTCCCACTGACACCAATGATGGGGCACTATTCCTCCCACTGATACCAATGATGGGGCACTATTCCTCCTGCTGATACCAATGATGGGGCACTATTCCCCCCCCCACTGACACCAATGATGGGGCACTATTCCTCCCACTGACACCAATGATGGGGCACTATTCCTCCCACTGATACCAATGATGGGGCACTATTCCTCCCACTGACACCAATGATGGGACACTATTCCTCCCACTGACACTAATGATGGGGTACTATTCCTCCCACTGACACTAATGATGGGACACTATTCCTCCCACTGACACCAATGATGGGGCACTATTCCTCCCACTGACACCAATGATGGGGCACGATTCTTCCCACTGATACCAATGATAGGGCACTATTCCTCCCACTGATACCAATGATGGGGCACTATTCCTCCCACTGACACCAATGATGGGGCACTATTCCTCCCACTGACACCAATGATGGGACACTATTCCTCCCACTGACACTAATGATGGGGGACCATCATTCATGTCAGTAGGAGGAATAGTGCCCCATCATTGGTATCAGTGGGAGGAATCGTACCCCATCATTGGTGTCAGTGGGAGGAATAGCACCCCATCATTGGAATACCATACTGAAATACCATACCATATTGAAATCAAATCTGATGTTTTTTAATTATTTGGTGTACGTTGGAAGAGGGGTAGTCTTATACGGCGAGTATAACCCAAACTCTATATTTTAACAGGAAAAGTAGGGGTCGTCTTAAACGCCAGAAAATACGGTACATACTTTCATTCACATAACATAGCTTAACCCCTTGAAGCCGAGAGCATGCAAGTATGTGGCCTCTCGGCATCTGGGCCTTGACGCCGAGCGACCGCATATTTGCTGAGAGCGTGCTCTCAGCACATAAGTCCGTGACTCACGGAAAGGTCCCGATCTCCCCTTGGGATCAGGACCTTTTCTGATCATATGACGGCGAATCACGGCGGTCACATGACCCTAAAACCCCGCCTAACTCCTGGCTTCTGAAACTCTTAAACGGCCGGGAGGTGCCAGCGTGAACATTTAAAAAAAAAAAAAAAACCTGAAGTCTACCACTGCCTTGCTAAGGAGGGGTCTGGCAAGTTAATATATGGCATATTTAATCCCATCTCTCCTGTGGTGACATATATCATTATCAGTTGCAAATTAATATTTGAACAGTTTCTGTCCTAACAAAGGGTGAAAGTGGAACTACACTGTATCTGAGCGCCACAAACCAAAAATGCTTTTTCATTAATTTTTAATATTCAAAGCAAGCTCCCCCCTTCATCCATGTCCCCATGATTTATTTTGTTGAAAAATCACTTTGAAAAACACCCCCCTAGCAAGCACCATGTCCATCTTGAGTAAGGGCAGAAGATTCATGTAGCATTTACTTTCTGCATTCCATCTACCCTTAGTTCAGGCATGCAGGCAGGAGGGTGTGCTTAGCTGAAAATGTCCTTCTCCCCTTTTCCAGATGAAAGAAAAAAAAAATGCCATGAAGACACCTAGGATGTACAGTCAGGTCCATATACATTGGGACATCAACACAATTCTAACATTTTTGGCTCTATACACCACCACTATCGATTTGAAATGAAACGAACAAGATGTGCTTTAACTGCAGACTGTCAGCTTTAATTTGAGGGTATTTACATTCAAATCAGGTTAACGGTGTAGGAATTACAACAGTTTGCATCTGTGCCTCCCACTTGTTAAGGGACCAAAAGTAATGGGACAATTGGCTTCTCGGCTGTTCCATGGCCAGCTGTGTGTTATTCCCTCATTATCCCAATTACAATGAGCAGATAAAAGGTCCAGAGTTCATTTCAAGTGTGCTATTTGCATTTGGAATCTGTTGCTGTCAACTCTCAAGATGTCATGGACAGCTCCTGGTCTCTTTACCTCCCTGGCGGTATTCCTGAGTGTAGCTCGGGGTAAAGTTTCAGCACCACAAGCGGTAACCCCCCCCGAGCTACACTCGGGAATACACTGCAGCATTGCTCCGGGATCCCTTCTGCACTTACCTTGTCCTTCGCTCCTGCGATGTCCCTCCTGCAGTGTCCCCGGCCATCTCCTCCGGCCGATACCGGCATCTGTCTTCTGGGTTTCATTCCCTGCAACATCGGGACATACGGGGGACGGGACTGGCGGGAAATTTTAAAGTGGCAAAAAGTGACATTCACTAAATACACTAAAATCACATAGTATTCATTACTGTATCAAACCATTTCACATACATGTTGTCCCGAGTGCTTTGTCCGGCGCCCTGCCTGCATTTTTACTTTTTCTGCCTGGAAACTGAGAAATGTCCATGGCGTCCAAAAAGCGTCCCTTTAGGTCAGACGCGGTTTTAGACCGGCTAGAGAACAGCGATAGTAAATCAGAACCACTTGCAGAATTGAGTGATAATGATTGGTGGGGGAAATTCCTCATCAGACACTGAAAACGATTCTGCGACTGAGCTCAGCGATGTGCGAACTTGGCGCTCTATTTCACATTTCAGTGTTTTTGGTTTGATTATATTATTGAAATATATTTATTATTATTATAATATTATTTTTTATGATTATTTATTAAATTATAATTTATGATTTCATGTTTCAAATTTTATCATCCCCAGGATGTTTACTAGACTCTTGTTCGGACAGATTTCAGTAAGTTATTCCTAAAATTACAGGCCTACAATAAAAAACTACATATTTCCATGCAAAAAAATGTACCGCTTTGAGTACAGAAATATGGACATAATCAGACCGCTAGGGAGGCTATCAATAATCGGGAGAGGGAGGGACCAGCTGCTGGTCATGTGACTGCTGTGACAGCAAATTAAAGTAGTCAGGCGATTGGGTAGTCCTTCCTGCTGGGGCTGGGCAGGTAGGGATTAACTACTTGCCGACCCAAGATAGCCGAATGACGGCGGCACTGCGGCTGGCCAGTTCTGGGTGGGCGTCATATGACGTCCTCCCAGAACGCGTTCTCCTGGGGTGCGCACCCGGACACAGCTGATCACGTGATGTGGTAAAAGGCCAACCACAGCGCCCTTTTACCACGTGATCAGCCGTGTCCAATGACACGCTGATCACCGGGAAATGCAGTTGCCGGTTCTTGGCTGCCCTTTCCTCACACTGTCAGATCGTGAGGAAAGTACTGCCGAGAACCGGCAGTTGTCAGAGCGGGGATCGGCACCGATCATCAGGGCACTGATGATCAGTGCCCTGATGATCGGTGCCCAGCAGTGCCACCCACAAGTTCCGCCCACCTGTGCCCAGCAGTGCGCCCACAAACTCCGCCCACCTGTGCCCAGCAGTGCGCCTACTTGCTCTGCCCACCTGTGCCCAGCAGTGCATCCACCTGTGCCCAGCAGTGTCACACAAGTGTGCCCAGAAGTGCCACCTACCTGTGCCCAGCAGTGCCACCCACCTGTGCCCACCAGTGCCCATCAGTGCAGCCTAGTAGTGCTGCCAGTCAGTGGCACCAGTCAATGCCCAGCGGTTGTGCCAGTCAGTGCCCAGCAGTGCCGCCAGTCAGTGCCCAGCAGTGATGCCAGTCAGTGCCACCTATCAGTGCTGTCTATCAGTACCCATCATCAGTGTCGGCTATGAGTGCCGCCTATCCGTGACACCTCATTAGTGCTGCCTATCAGTGCCGCCTATCAGTGCCCTTCAGTGCCCATCAGTGCCGCCTATCAGTGCCCATCAGTGCCGCCTATCAGTGTCCATCAGTGCCGCCTCATCAATGCACATCAGTGAAGGAGAAAAATTACCTGTTTGAAAAATTTTATAATAGAAACAAAGAAAGTTTTTTTTTTTTTTTAATTTTTTGCAATTTGTTTTTATCAGCGCAAAAAGTAAAGCGCCCAGCGGCGATTAAATACCACCAAAAGAAAGCTCTATTTGTGAGAAAAAAATGATAAAAATGTCATATGGGTACAATCTTGCATGACCGCGCAATTGTCAATCAAAGTGCGACAGCGCTGAAAGCTGAAAATTGGCCTGGTAAAGAAGGGGGTATTTCTGTGAGCCTGAGTTCAAATGTATATAGAAATATATACAAAATATAAACATGAAAGCATACTAAGCAGCACAGTTGACCTTCACACGCTGCAAGAGTTAAAATGTCTGCCGACTGCAAACTTGCTGTGACTTTATCTGAGTTATAAGGCATTTCTGTAGAAAATTCACGACAGCTACATTTAAGAACCACTACAAATAAACAATTCTACATCAATATTTCTCGGGAATTGAAAACTGCTGGGTGATTTGACAGTGGAATATGTAATTAGGATGAAAGGAAAAACTGTTTGCTATTTCCTAGTGGTAAAATACTGTTTTTAAAGTCAAGTTAAGAGAGGGGAAAAAATGATTTAACCTGCAGAAAACTGGGGGAGCAGATTGTTGCACTGCAAAGACGCGAGGTAATAAAACAATCCTGAACAGTTCTGAGATGGAACCAATATGAGCCTGTGAGGTAAAAAGCGGAGCTCCTGAGCCATTCTAATAAACAAAAAAAAAAAAAAAGTATGTCGGGAAAATATTTGGTTATACGATAGAATTTGTTAAGGTATTAAATTCTATTTGGCCTTTTTTTTTCCTTTCAGTAGAACCATGGCCTTCTAATAAAAAAAAAATGCGCTGTAGCATTTAGTCCACATATACACCAATGAACTAGGCCGATGCAAATTTATCGAAAGAAATCTTTTGATTCCTTCTGTGGTTCTGGGCAGCTAGGTGCGGCCGCTGACCCCATTCAGTATATTAACAGGTCACCAGCGGCTGCAGGTATCAGAGGCTGTCCACACAGCCAGCGATTATCTGCGGTGTTCGCCGCTGGACACACACAAAGTGCATCCAGCAGCGATCACGACAGGTAATCGCTAGCCCTGCAGAGAGCCATGAATAGCTGCGACCGCTAGCAACCTGTCATTATAGTGAATGGGGCCGGCAGCTAGAAAAAAAAAAATAAAAAATATAGTGCCTTATCCAAGGTAAATAAAAACACTCTTTAATGTGCTCCAATAATGCACTCACATTGTTTAAACAATAAAAACGCATGCATTGTAATTTAAGACGCAGAGTGCGGTAATGATCAGCCTTGTAGGAGTGTTATCGCACTCTGTCAGTACTCGCCGTAATGATGATCCGATACGTGGTGACGTCACTGCCCCTCCCCAACGCGTTGCGCCACAGGGAAAACGTAGCTTCGTCTGGGGGATGTAGTAGCTTGTATAAGGCACTATATTTTTTATTCTTTTTTTCTATGGGTTATATGAGGATACATTGAGCATTGGAGTGAGCAGAGGCTCTAGGAGGGAGAAATCCTTATGCCTGTATAGGCTCAGAAGATAAGCCGTAGGTTTCCAGCCACACCACCATAAACAGCTTGAAAGGAGAGTATATTATCATCATCTTCTCCCTGCTGAACTTCAAAAAAAAAAAAAAAAAACTTTTTTGCACATCTTCCTTTTTTGCACATTTTTTTGCTGTTGAATTTCATCTATTTATATATATTTTAAAAAATATTTTTTTATTTTCAATTAATTTTTATATATATATATATAAATATTTATTGTTTTGCACAATTTGCACATTGGACATTATGAATTTATTTATTTCTAATGAGATATTTATAATCATTCTTTGTTTTGCACAATTTGCACATTGGACTTTATGAATGTATTCATTTATTTTTAATGAGATATTTATATTGTAAAATTATCACAATTGGATTTATTCACACATTTTTTATTTATATTTATTTTTTTGACCAAACACTGTGGTAATATAATTTGATTAATTTTGGTAATGCAGCTGATAAGTTGATATTTTCACAGTATATATTAATTAGTGGTATTTTTAAGCATATAGTATTGGCGCGGTAGTATTAGAGCGCGGTAATTATCAATTGTTTTTATGTAGTATACATCTTATGAGGGTGAGCAAAGATTCCAGCGATCTAATACACTGATTTTTGACTCCAGTGGCTCACAAGTCGATTTATATAATAGTAGTAGCCACCCCTACTACACTGCTACTCCAGTGATCGCCACCAGCTTCCACATCCCGTGCCGTGTAGCTGCCCTGCTGCATTCTGAACACGGGGGGGTTACTCTCTCTGCATGGGCGCCATTTTCAGAGTACACTTTGACAAGGCAGAAAGGCAGCATGTGATCTCACAATCTCCACTTCATCCAATCAGAGAACATTTTAAATTTATTAGGAAAATGCAAAGCAACTTCTGAATAGTGTCTGTGGCAATCTCCTATGTGCATAAACCCCTTGACGCCAAGCGCAAGCAAATATGCGGCCTCTCCGCGTCTGGGCCTTGACGATGAGTGGCCGCATATTTGCGCGCCATTAGAAAATACATATGTGCTGAGAGCGCATGCCCTGCGCGCTCCCAGCACGTACAGTATGTCTGTGACTCACGGAAAGGTCCTGATCTCCCCTTTCGATTGGGACCTTTTCCGATCATGTGACCGCCGTGACGGCGTATCACGACAGTCACATGACCCTAAAACCCCGCCCGCCTCCCGGCTTCTAAAACTCTTAAAAGGCCGGGAGACACCGGTACTAAGAGTTTAAGCAGCAGGGTAGCCACTCGACACAGGGCCTTGAAGATTGTGGGGATCACTGTAGTAGCGGTGAAGTAGGAGTGCCTACTACAGGGATTTCCAGCTTTCACAAGCATCCCACGGACATTATATATGAATAGTTGCATTGGTCCAAGCTGGATCATTGTAACTATGCAAAAATATTCATACCTGGAATTTATCTTCAATTACAAGTACATTTGCATTAAACGTTTTCTCTTAGTCACCCTGCAAAGTTCCACAAATACCTATTGATCCTTCCAGTGAAGTCCACCTAATGCAGCTTCTTGTGATGGTGTGGCAATGATGCTGCACTGTTCCTGAACTCAGAGCAGAATTGAGCTGCGCATAGGCTGTGCCTACTTGCACTACAGTGGAAGGAGAAGACATTGCAGGGGGAGCGGCTATCTGCACTGTCACTGCTTGTAGCCTATCAATTAGCACCTGGCAACAATAAGTCACACCCTCTACTTTATGTGTTGACCACATTTCTCTGCTGCTGAAACCCTCCCTCTGTGAGCTGCAGTGTTTGGGAGGGGGAGCGTGTGAGACACCCATTTAGGAGAGGTAAAAGAAGTTTTGTTTACATTATTGAGGCTTGTGCATTGTATAGCAACTAGATTTTGTACTTGTTTCGACTGTCATACTGGAGCCTGCTGGAGGACTCCGCTCCTTTCTTTATATCTCTGCTCTCCTGAAATACTCTGCACTGCTGGAGGACTCCGCTCCTTTCTTTATATCTCTGCTCTCCTGAAATACTCTGCACTGCTGGAGGACTCCGCTCCTTCCTCTATAGCTCTCCTCTCCAGAAATACTCTGCTGTGCTGGAGGACTCCGCTCCTTCCTCTGTAACTCTCCTCTCCTGAAATACTCTGCTCTGCTGGAGGACTCCGCTCCTTCCTCTATAACTCTCCTTTCCTGAAATACTCTGCTGTGCTGGAGGACTCCGCTCCTTCCTCTATAACTCTCCTCTCCTGAAATACTCTGCTGTGCTGGAGGACTCCGCTCCTTCCTCTATAACTCTCCTCTCCTGAAATACTCTGAAATGCTGGAGGATTCCGCTCCTTCCTCTATAACTCTCCTCTCCTGAAATACTCTGCTCTGCTGGAGGACTCCGCTCCTTCCTCTGTAACTCTCCTCTCCTGAAATACTCTGCAATGCTGGAGGACTCTGCTCCTTCCTCTGTAACTCTCCTCCCCTGAAATACTCTGCTGTGCTGGAGGACTCCGCTCCTTCCTATGTAACTCTCCTCTCCTGAAATACTCTGCTGTGCCGGAGGACTCCGCACCTTCCTCTATAACTCTCCTCTCCTGGGATACTCTGCAATGCTGGAGGACTCCGCTCCTTCCTCTGTAACTCTCCTCTCCTGAAATACTCTGCTGTGCTGGAGGACTCCGCTCCTTCCTCTATAACTCTCCTCTCCTGAAATACTCTGAAATGCTGGAGGATTCCGCTCCTTCCTCTATAACTCTCCTCTCCTGAAATACTCTGCTCTGCTGGAGGACTCCGCTCCTTCCTCTGTAACTCTCCTCTCCTGAAATACTCTGCAATGCTGGAGGACTCTGCTCCTTTCTCTGTAACTCTCCTCCCCTGAAATACTTTGCTGTGCCGGAGGACTCCGCACCTTCCTCTATAACTCTCCTCTCCTGAGATACTCTGCAATGCTGGAGGACTCCTCTCCTTCCTCTATAACTCTCCTCTCCTGAAATACTTTGCTGTGCCCAAGGACTCCGCTCCTTCCTCTATAGCTCTCCTCTCCAGAAATACTCTGCTGTGCTGGAGGACTCCGCTCCTTCCTCTGTAACTCTCCTCTCCTGAAATACTCTGCTCTGCTGGAGGACTCCGCTCCTTCCTCTATAACTCTCTTCTCCTGAAATACTCTGCACTGCTGGAGGACTCTGCTCCTTCCTCTATAACTCTCCTTTCCTGAAATACTCTGCTGTGCTGGAGGACTCCGCTCCTTCCTCTGTAACTCTCCTCTCCTGAAATACTTTGCTGTGCTGGAGGACTCCGCTCCTTCCTCTATAACTCCTCTCCTGAAATACTCTGCACTGCTGGAGGACTCCACTCCTTCCTCTGTAACTTCCCTCTCCTGAAATACTCTGCACTGCTGGAGGACTCCGCTCCTTCCTCTATAGCTCTCCTCTCCAGAAATACTCTGCTGTGCTGGAGGACTCCGCTCCTTCCTCTGTAACTCTCCTCTCCTGAAATACTCTGCTCTGCTGGAGGACTCCGCTCCTTCCTCTATAACTCTCCTCTCCTGAAATACTCTGCTGTGCTGGAGGACTCCGCTCCTTCCTCTGTAACTCTCCTCTCCTGAAATACTCTGCACTGCTGGAGGACTCTGCTCCTTCCTCTATAACTCTCCTCTCCTTAAATATTCTACTCTGCTGGAGGACTCTGCTCCTCCCTCTATAACTCTCCTTTCCTGAAATACTCTGCTGTGCTGGAGGACTCCGCTCCTTCCTCTGTAACTCTCCTCTCCTGAAATACTCTGAAATGCTGGAGGATTCCGCTCCTTCCTCTATAACTCTCCTTTCCTGAAATACTCTGCTGTGCTGGAGGACTCCGCTCCTTCCTCTATAACTCTCCTCTCCTGAAATACTCTGCTGTGCTGGAGGACTCCGCTCCTTCCTCTATAACTCTCCTCTCCTGAAATACTCTGCTCTGCTGGAGGACTCCGCTCCTTCCTCTGTAACTCTCCTCTCCTGAAATACTCTGCAATGCTGGAGGACTCTGCTCCTTCCTCTGTAACTCTCCTCAACTGAAATACTTTGCTGTGCCGGAGGACTCCGCACCTTCCTCTATAACTCTCCTCTCCTGAGATACTCTGCAATGCTGGAGGACTCCTCTCCTTCCTCTATAACTCTCCTCTCCTGAAATACTTTGCTGTGCCCAAGGACTCCGCTCCTTCCTCTATAGCTCTCCTCTCCAGAAATACTCTGCTGTGCTGGAGGACTCCGCTCCTTCCTCTGTAACTCTCCTCTCCTGAAATACTCTGCTGTGCCGGAGGACTCCGCACCTTCCTCTATAACTCTCCTCTCCTGGGATACTCTGCAATGCTGGAGGACTCCGCTCCTTCCTCTATAACTCTCCTCTCCTGAAATACTTTGCTGTGCCCAAGGACTCCGCTCCTTCCTCTATAGCTCTCCTCTCCAGAAATACTCTGCTGTGCTGGAGGACTCCGCTCCTTCCTCTGTAACTCTCCTCTCCTGAAATACTCTGCACTGCTGGAGGACTCTGCTCCTTCCTCTATAACTCTCCTTTCCTGAAATACTCTGCTGTGCTGGAGGACTCCGCTCCTTCCTCTGTAACTCTCCTCTCCTGAAATACTTTGCTGTGCTGGAGGACTCCGCTCCTTCCTCTATAACTCCTCTCCTGAAATACTCTGCACTGCTGGAGGACTCCACTCCTTCCTCTATAACTTCCCTCTCCTGAAATACTCTGCTCTGCCGGAGGACTCCGCTCCTTCCTCTATAACTCTCCTCTCCTGAAATACTCTGCACTGCTGGAGGACTCCACTCCTTCCTCTATAACTTCCCTCTCCTGAAATACTCTGCACTGCTGGAGGACTCCTTTCCTTCCTCTATAGCTCTCCTCTCCAGAAATACTCTGCTGTGCTGGAGGACTCCGCTCCTTCCTCTGTAACTCTCCTCTCCTGAAATACTCTGCTCTGCTGGAGGACTCCGCTCCTTCCTCTATAACTCTCCTCTCCTGAAATACTCTGCACTGCTGGAGGACTCTGCTCCTTCCTCTATAACTCTCCTCTCCTGAAATATTCTACTCTGCTGGAGGACTCTGCTCCTCCCTCTATAACTCTCCTTTCCTGAAATACTCTGCTGTGCTGGAGGACTCCGCTCCTTCCTCTGTAACTCTCCTCTCCTGAAATACTCTGCTGTGCTGGAGAACTCCGCTCCTTCCTCTATAACTCTCCTCTCCTGAAATACTCTGAAATGCGGGAGGATTCCACTCCTTCCTCTATAACTCTCCTCTCCTGAAATACTCTGCTCTGCTGGAGGACTCCGCTCCTTCCTCTGTAACTCTCCTCTCCTGAAATACTCTGCAATGCTGGAGGACTCCGCTCCTTCCTCTGTAACTCTCCTCTCCTGAAATACTCTGCTGTGCTGGAGAACTCCGCTCCTTCCTCTATAACTCTCCTCTCCTGAAATACTCTGAAATGCTGGAGGATTCCGCTCCTTCCTCTATAACTCTCCTCTCCTGAAATACTCTGCTCTGCTGGAGGACTCCGCTCCTTCCTCTGTAACTCTCCTCTCCTGAAATACTCTGCAATGCTGGAGGACTCTGCTCCTTCCTCTGTAACTCTCCTCTCCTGAAATACTTTGCTGTGCCGGAGGACTCCGCACCTTCCTCTATAACTCTCCTCTCCTGAGATACTCTGCAATGCTGGAGGACTCCGCTCCTTCCTCTATAACTCTCCTCTCCTGAAATACTCTGCACTGCTGGAGGACTCCGCTCCTTCCTCTATAACTCCTCTCCTGAAATACTCTGCATTGCTGGAGGACTCCGCTCCTTCCTCTATAACTCTCTTCTCCTGAAATACTCTGCACTGCTGGAGGACTCTGCTCCTTCCTCTATAACTCTCCTTTCCTGAAATACTCTGCTGTGCTGGAGGACTCCGCTCCTTCCTCTGTAACTCTCCTCTCCTGAAATACTTTGCTGTGCTGGAGGACTCCGCTCCTTCCTCTATAACTCCTCTCCTGAAATACTCTGCACTGCTGGAGGACTCCACTCCTTCCTCTGTAACTTCCCTCTCCTGAAATACTCTGCACTGCTGGAGGACTCCGCTCCTTCCTCTATAGCTCTCCTCTCCAGAAATACTCTGCTGTGCTGGAGGACTCCGCTCCTTCCTCTGTAACTCTCCTCTCCTGAAATACTCTGCACTGCTGGAGGACTCCGCTCCTTCCTCTATAGCTCTCCTCTCCAGAAATACTCTGCTGTGCTGGAGGACTCCGCTCCTTCCTCTGTAACTCTCCTCTCCTGAAATACTCTGCTCTGCTGGAGGACTCCGCTCCTTCCTCTATAACTCTCCTCTCCTGAAATACTCTGCACTGCTGGAGGACTCTGCTCCTTCCTCTATAACTCTCCTCTCCTTAAATATTCTACTCTGCTGGAGGACTCTGCTCCTTCCTCTATAACTCTCCTTTCCTGAAATACTCTGCTGTGCTGGAGGACTCCGCTCCTTCCTCTGTAACTCTCCTCTCCTGAAATACTCTGCTGTGCTGGAGAACTCCGCTCCTTCCTCTATAACTCTCCTCTCCTGAAATACTCTGAAATGCTGGAGGATTCCGCTCCTTCCTCTATAACTCTCCTTTCCTGAAATACTCTGCTGTGCTGGAGGACTCCGCTCCTTCCTCTATAACTCTCCTCTCCTGAAATACTCTGCTGTGCTGGAGGACTCCGCTCCTTCCTCTATAACTCTCCTCTCCTGAAATACTCTGCTCTGCTGGAGGACTCCGCTCCTTCCTCTGTAACTCTCCTCTCCTGAAATACTCTGCAATGCTGGAGGACTCTGCTCCTTCCTCTGTAACTCTCCTCAACTGAAATACTTTGCTGTGCCGGAGGACTCCGCACCTTCCTCTATAACTCTCCTCTCCTGAAATACTTTGCTGTGCCCAAGGACTCCGCTCCTTCCTCTATAGCTCTCCTCTCCAGAAATACTCTGCTGTGCTGGAGGACTCCGCTCCTTCCTCTATAACTCTCCTCTCCTGAAATACTCTGAAATGCTGGAGGATTCCGCTCCTTCCTCTATAACTCTCCTCTCCTGAAATACTCTGCTCTGCTGGAGGACTCCGCTCCTTCCTCTGTAACTCTCCTCTCCTGAAATACTCTGCAATGCTGGAGGACTCTGCTCCTTCCTCTGTAACTCTCCTCCCCTGAAATACTTTGCTGTGCCGGAGGACTCCGCACCTTCCTCTATAACTCTCCTCTCCTGAGATACTCTGCAATGCTGGAGGACTCCTCTCCTTCCTCTATAACTCTCCTCTCCTGAAATACTCTGCTCTGCTGGAGGACTCCGCTCCTTCCTCTATAGCTCTCCTCTCCAGAAATACTCTGCACTGCTGGAGGACTCCGCTCCTTCCTCTATAACTCTCCTCTCCTGAAATACTCTGCACTGCTGGAGGACTCCGCTCCTTCCTCTATAACTCCTCTCCTGAAATACTCTGCATTGCTGGAGGACTCCGCTCCTTCCTCTATAACTCTCTTCTCCTGAAATACTCTGCACTGCTGGAGGACTCTGCTCCTTCCTCTATAACTCTCCTTTCCTGAAATACTCTGCTGTGCTGGAGGACTCCGCTCCTTCCTCTGTAACTCTCCTCTCCTGAAATACTTTGCTGTGCTGGAGGACTCCGCTCCTTCCTCTATAACTCCTCTCCTGAAATACTCTGCACTGCTGGAGGACTCCACTCCTTCCTCTGTAACTTCCCTCTCCTGAAATACTCTGCACTGCTGGAGGACTCCGCTCCTTCCTCTATAGCTCTCCTCTCCAGAAATACTCTGCTGTGCTGGAGGACTCCGCTCCTTCCTCTGTAACTCTCCTCTCCTGAAATACTCTGCACTGCTGGAGGACTCCGCTCCTTCCTCTATAGCTCTCCTCTCCAGAAATACTCTGCTGTGCTGGAGGACTCCGCTCCTTCCTCTGTAACTCTCCTCTCCTGAAATACTCTGCTCTGCTGGAGGACTCCGCTCCTTCCTCTATAACTCTCCTCTCCTGAAATACTCTGCACTGCTGGAGGACTCTGCTCCTTCCTCTATAACTCTCCTCTCCTTAAATATTCTACTCTGCTGGAGGACTCTGCTCCTTCCTCTATAACTCTCCTTTCCTGAAATACTCTGCTGTGCTGGAGGACTCCGCTCCTTCCTCTGTAACTCTCCTCTCCTGAAATACTCTGCTGTGCTGGAGAACTTCGCTCCTTCCTCTATAACTCTCCTCTCCTGAAATACTCTGAAATGCTGGAGGATTCCGCTCCTTCCTCTATAACTCTCCTTTCCTGAAATACTCTGCTGTGCTGGAGGACTCCGCTCCTTCCTCTATAACTCTCCTCTCCTGAAATACTCTGCTGTGCTGGAGGACTCCGCTCCTTCCTCTATAACTCTCCTCTCCTGAAATACTCTGCTCTGCTGGAGGACTCCGCTCCTTCCTCTGTAACTCTCCTCTCCTGAAATACTCTGCAATGCTGGAGGACTCTGCTCCTTCCTCTGTAACTCTCCTCAACTGAAATACTTTGCTGTGCCGGAGGACTCCGCACCTTCCTCTATAACTCTCCTCTCCTGAGATACTCTGCAATGCTGGAGGACTCCTCTCCTTCCTCTATAACTCTCCTCTCCTGAAATACTTTGCTGTGCCCAAGGACTCCGCTCCTTCCTCTATAGCTCTCCTCTCCAGAAATACTCTGCTGTGCTGGAGGACTCCGCTCCTTCCTCTGTAACTCTCCTCTCCTGAAATACTCTGCTGTGCCGGAGGACTCCGCACCTTCCTCTATAACTCTCCTCTCCTGGGATACTCTGCAATGCTGGAGGACTCCGCTCCTTCCTCTATAACTCTCCTCTCCTGAAATACTTTGCTGTGCCCAAGGACTCCGCTCCTTCCTCTATAGCTCTCCTCTCCAGAAATACTCTGCTGTGCTGGAGGACTCCGCTCCTTCCTCTATAACTCTCCTCTCCTGAAATACTCTGAAATGCTGGAGGATTCCGCTCCTTCCTCTATAACTCTCCTCTCCTGAAATACTCTGCTCTGCTGGAGGACTCCGCTCCTTCCTCTGTAACTCTCCTCTCCTGAAATACTCTGCAATGCTGGAGGACTCTGCTCCTTCCTCTGTAACTCTCCTCCCCTGAAATACTTTGCTGTGCCGGAGGACTCCGCACCTTCCTCTATAACTCTCCTCTCCTGAGATACTCTGCAATGCTGGAGGACTCCTCTCCTTCCTCTATAACTCTCCTCTCCTGAAATACTTTGCTGTGCCCAAGGACTCCGCTCCTTCCTCTATAGCTCTCCTCTCCAGAAATACTCTGCTGTGCTGGAGGACTCCGCTCCTTCCTCTGTAACTCTCCTCTCCTGAAATACTCTGCTCTGCTGGAGGACTCCGCTCCTTCCTCTATAACTCTCCTCTCCTGAAATACTCTGCACTGCTGGAGGACTCTGCTCCTTCCTCTATAACTCTCCTTTCCTGAAATACTCTGCTGTGCTGGAGGACTCCGCTCCTTCCTCTGTAACTCTCCTCTCCTGAAATACTCTGCTGTGCTGGAGAACTCCGCTCCTTCCTCTATAACTCTCCTCTCCTGAAATACTCTGAAATGCTGGAGGATTCCGCTCCTTCCTCTATAACTCTCCTCTCCTGAAATACTCTGCTCTGCTGGAGGACTCCGCTCCTTCCTCTGTAACTCTCCTCTCCTGAAATACTCTGCAATGCTGGAGGACTCTGCTCCTTCCTCTGTAACTCTCCTCTCCTGAAATACTTTGCTGTGCCGGAGGACTCCGCACCTTCCTCTATAATTCTCCTCTCCTGAGATACTCTGCAATGCTGGAGGACTCCGCTCCTTCCTCTATAACTCTCCTCTCCTGAAATACTTTGCTGTGCCCAAGGACTCCGCTCCTTCCTCTATAGCTCTCCTCTCCTGAAATACTCTGCACTGCTGGAGGACTCCGCTCCTTCCTCTATAACTCTCCTCTCCTGAAATACTCTGCACTGCTGGAGGACTCCGCTCCTTCCTCTATAACTCCTCTCCTGAAATACTCTGCATTGCTGGAGGACTCCACTCCTTCCTCTATAACTTCCCTCTCCTGAAATACTCTGCTCTGCCGGAGGACTCCGCTCCTTCCTCTATAACTCTCCTCTCCTGAAATACTCTGCTCTGCCGGAGGACTCCGCTCCTTCCTCTATAACTCTCCTCTCCTAAAATACTCTGCTCTGCCGGAGGACTCCGCTCCTTCCTCTATAACTCTCCTCTCCTGAAATACTCTGCATTGATAGAGAACTCTCCTCCTTCCTCTATCTAACTCTCCTCTGCTGAAAAAAAATCTGCACTGGTGAGGTGACTCTTCTCCTTCCACTAACTCTCTACTCCTAAAATACTGCGTGATGCTCGGGGACTCTGCTCTTTCGCTATCTAACAGACAAAGGTGGTTGGAGCAATAAGTTGATGGAGTAAAACCACCTCCTTTGGTACCTGTTTGGCAGTTGTAATGTCACCTTCCTTCTTTTCTGCAGCCATATAGCACAGACCAGACTGAATCTTGTACATCAATTTACAAATCTAGGAGCAGGAAAAACAGCTCCTTTATGGATGTCTCATATGTTGCCAGGAGTCATCTTTAGCCACAGTGGAGAATGAAAGGACAGCGAAGATACGCTGTCTCTCTGAACCGGTCACAGAGAAGCAGGTTCACAAAGCCTCATCAGCAGAGAGAGTAACACTGCCACCACTGGGCTCAAAGCAGGTTTCTGTTGAGAAAATGATGAAGTATGAGTATGAAACTCCAGATCCAATGTACCTATTCAGAAGCCCTGTATAGCTGAATAACAACTGAGGTTAACACTAGCCATTAATAATTTAGTGCTCTCAGATAAGTATGTTGACTTAGTCATCAACGTATTGTAAACACGATTTTCAAAGTGCAATAATAAATTAAACAAAACTATGGGCTGCGATTATGAAAATCACAAATGGGCAGGTATCTTGGCCTATTACATATGCAGGTGCCTCTTCCTGTTTAAAAGTGCTGAGCAGTGATTGTGCTTCATTGTCCTCTTTCAATGCAAGTCTATTATTTCAAAGCTATTGCAGCAAGGAAGCTAAAGCATACATGGGCTGACATTCGGCCTGTTTGCAGGGCAGCCGGCTGTTCCCCTCGAGCAGTGCCCCCAGGGAAAGCTGTTGACCTGGGGGCACTGCTGCGGAACCACAGCACATGGTGGGGGACACCGATATCTCACATTCCCGTAAGTGTCCAATACTGATGAAGGTATGATGGAGGCTACAACGCAAGACAGAAGGATCATATGGCATCCTATGCAGGGAATATATTGCATCCTTTGCAGGGAACTAATCATATGGCATCCTATGCAGGGAATATATTGCATCCTATGCAGGGAACTAATCATATGGCATCCTATGCAGGGAATATATTGCATCCTTTGCAGGGAACTAATCATATGGCATCCTATGCAGGGAATATATTGCATCCTATGCAGGGAACTAATCATATGGCATCCTATGCAGGGAATATATTGCATCCTATGCAGGGAACTAATCATATGGCATCCTATGCAGGGAATATATTGCATCCTTTGCAGGGAACTAATCATATGGCATCCTATGCAGGGAATATATTGCATCCTATGCAGGGAACTAATCATATGGCACCCTGTGCAGGGAATATATTACATCCTTTGCAGGGAACTAATCATATGGCATCCTATGCAGGGAATATATTGCATCCTATGCAGGGAATATATTGCATCCTTTGCAGGGAACTAATCATATGGCATCCTATGCAGGGAATATATTGCATCCTATGCAGGGAATATATTGCATCCTTTGCAGGGAACTAATCATATGGCATCCTATGCAGGGAATATATTGCATCCTATGCAGGGAACTAATCATATGGCACCCTGTGCAGGGAATATATTGCATCCTTTGCAAATAACTAATCATATGGCATCCTATGCAGGGAATATATTACATCCTTTGCAGGGAACTAATCATATGGCATCCTATGCAGGGAATATATTGCATCCTATGCAGGGAATATATTGCATCCTTTGCAGGGAACTAATCATATGGCATCCTATGCAGGGAATATATTGCATCCTATGCAGGGAATATATTGCATCCTTTGCAGGGAACTAATCATATGGCATCCTATGCAGGGAATATATTGCATCCTATGCAGGGAACTAATCATATGGCACCCTGTGCAGGGAATATATTGCATCCTTTGCAAATAACTAATCATATGGCATCCTATGCAGGGAATATATTACATCCTTTGCAGGGAACTAATCATATGGCATCCTATGCAGGGAATATATTGCATCCTTTGCAGGGAACTAATCGGATGGCATCCTATGCAGGGAATATATTGCATCATTAGCAGAGAACTAATCATATGGCATCCTATGCAGGGAATATATTGCATCCTTTGCAGGGAACTAATCATATGGCATCCTATGTAGGGAATATATTGCATCCTTAGCAGAGAACTAATCATATGGCATCCTATGTAGGGAATATATTGCATCCTTAGCAGAGAACTAATCATATGGCATCCTATGTAGGGAATATATTGCATCCTTTGCAGAGAACTAGAGAACTAATCATATGGCATCCTATGCAGGGAATATATTGCATCCTTTGCAGGGAACTAATCATATGGCATCCTATGCAGGGAATATATTGCATCCTTTGCAGAGAACTAGAGAACTAATCATATGGCATCCTATGCAGGGAATATATTGCATTCCTTGCAGGGAGCTAATCATATGGCATCCTATGGCACCCTATGCAGGGAATATATTGCATCCCTTGCAGGGAGCTAATCATATGGCATCCTATGCAGGGAATATATTGCATCCTATGCAGGGAACTAATCATATGGCACCCTGTGCAGGGAATATATTGCATCCTTTGCAAATAACTAATCATATGGCATCCTATGCAGGGAATATATTACATCCTTTGCAGGGAACTAATCATATGGCATCCTATGCAGGGAATATATTGCATCCTTAGCAGAGAACTAATCATATGGCATCCTATGCAGGGAATATATTGCATCCTTTGCAGGGAACTAATCATATGGCATCCTATGTAGGGAATATATTGCATCCTTTGCAGGGAACTAATCATATGGCATCCTATGTAGGGAATATATTGCATCCTTTGCAGAGAACTAGAGAACTAATCATATGGCATCCTATGCAGGGAATATATTGCATCCTTTGCAGGGAACTAATCATATGGCATCCTATGCAGGGAATATATTGCATCCTTTGCAGAGAACTAGAGAACTAATCATATGGCATCCTATGCAGGGAATATATTGCATTCCTTGCAGGGAGCTAATCATATGGCATCCTATGGCACCCTATGCAGGGAATATATTGCATCCCTTGCAGGGAGCTAATCATATGGCATCCTATGCAGGGAATATATTGCATCCTTTGCAGGGAACTAATCATATGGCATCCTATGCAGGGAATATATTGCATCCTTTGCAGGGAACTATTCATATGGCATCCTATGCAGGGAATATATAGCATCCTCTGCAGGGAACTAATTTAGAACCAATCCTCCCAAAAGTTGTATACTCATCTGTCCCTGCTCCTGCCAGACCCCCTCTCAATCCAACCATGTGCACTGGAGTATCTGCCACCCTGGGACTCCCTCTTCTCATTGGCTGAGCCATTGGCTCCCGCTGCTGTCAATCACAGCCAATGAGAAAAGAGAGGAGGCGGGGCCGAGCCACGACTCCAAGTGTCTTTATAGCAAGTTGCTTGCTGTGGGGACACCCGACAGGTGGGAGGGGCCAGGAATGCCTAGGGGGGCTCGAGAAGAGGAGGTTTGAGGCTGCTCTTTGCAAAACCACTGCAGAGAGCAGGTAAATATGATGTATTTGTTTTTTTGTCTGGTTTTTTTAAGTTAAACCTTTAGTATCACTTTAAGTTCAAACTGAGTGTCAGAATGGGGAAGGGGATTTAATTGACTTTGAACGTGGCATGGTTGTTGGTGCAAGATGGGCTGTTCTGAGTATTTTAAAGACTGCTGATCTACTGGGATGTTCACACATAACCATCTCTAGAGTTTACAGAGAATGGTCTGAAAATGAGAAAATATCCAGTGAGCGGCAGTTGTGTGGACGAAAATGCCTTGTTGATGTCAGAGGTCATTTGGAGAGAAGAATTGGCAGACTGGTTCCAGGTTTTATTTATTTCAGGTACTTATATAGTGCCATCAATGTAAGCAGTGCTTTACTTATACTGTACATTCATATCAGTCCCTAACCCTCAAGGGGTGTACAATCTAAGGTCCCTAACTCACATTCATACATACACATACTAGGGCCAATTTAGACAGGAGCCAATTCACCTCCCAGCATGTCTTTTGGCGTGTGGGAGGAAACCCACTCAAGCACAGGGAGAACATGCAAACTCCAGGCAGGTGGTGCCATAGTGGGGATTCAAACCAACGGCCCTAATACTGCCAGGCAGAAGTGCTAACCATTTAGCCACTGTGCTGCCCAGATGATAGAAAGGCAACAGTAACTCATGTTAATATGGACCAAAATCTCTGAGGAATGTTTCCAACACTTTGCGGAATCAGTGTCACAAAGAATTAAGACAGTTCTGAAGGCAAAAGGGAGGCCAACCCAGTGCTAGCAAGATGGAGCTAATAAAGTGACTCCACCACCAGCCACTCAATGTTCTCACCCATATATACAGGTGCATCTCAATTAATTAGAATGTCATCAAAAAGTTAATTTATTTCAGAAATTCAATTCAAAAAGTGAAAGTCATATATTATATTATTATTATTATTATACAGTATTTATAAAGCGCCAATAGTTCGCTCAGCGCTGTACATTACAAAGGGGAACAGAACAATACCAATACAATGCAAAACATGAGGGGATCGAGGGCCCTGCTCTTTCGAGCTTACAATCTAGGAGGGAGGGGATGGTGCCACAGGAGGAGATAGCTGTGGGGGATGGAGTGGTAGGAAGAGTGGAGGAGGTCGGCAAGTTAGCAGGGGGTGGGGTAGGCTTCCCTGAAGAGGTGGGTTTTCAGGGTGCGCCTAATGGAGAGGAGAGTAGGTGATAATCTGATGGGTTGGGGCAGGGAGTTCAGGAGGATGGGTGACACCCTGGAGAAGTCCTGGAGGCGGGAGTGTGAGGAGGAGACCAGGGAACTAGAGAGAAGGAGGTCTTGTGAGGAGCGTAGAGTGCGTGCTGGGCGGTACTTGGATATTAGGTCAGTGATGTAGTTCGGGGCAGTATGGTGGACAGCTTTGTACGTTAGCGTTAGGATTTTGAATTTGATCCGTTGCGCAATCGGAAGCCAGTGGAGGGATTGGCAGAGGGTGGTAATTATATTGATTTATTACACAGAGGGTGATATACTTCAAGCATTTATTTCTTTTTATTTTGATGATTATGGCTTACAGCTAATGAAAACCGAAACTTGAGTATCTCAGAAAATTAGAATATTGTAAAAAAGTTCAATATTGTAGACTCATGTAGGTTGATTTACTAAAACTGGAGAGTGCAAAATCTGGTGCAGTTCTTCATAGAAACTAATCAGCTTCCAACTTCAGCTAGTTCAATTTGGCTTTGGCAATAAAACCTGGAAGCTCATTGGTTTCTATACAGAGCTGTACCAGATTTTGCACTCTCCAGTTTCAGCAAATAAACCCCCATGGTGTCACACTCCAATCAGTTAATTAACTCAAAACACCTGTAAAGGTTTCCTGAGTCTTGAAATGGCCTCTCAGTCTGGTTCAGTAGGATACACAATCATGGGGAAGACTGCTGACTTGACAGTTGTCCAGAAGACACTCATTGACACCCTCCACAAGGAGGGTAAGTCACAAAAGGTCGTTGCTAAAGAAGCTGGATGTTCACAGTGCTGTATCCAAGCATATTAATGGAAAATTGAGTGGAAGGAAAAAGTGTAGTAGAAAAAGGTGCACAAGCAACAGAGATAACTGCAGCCTTGAGAGGATTCAAGTATTTGGGGAAAAATTCACAAGGCGTGGACTATGGCTGGTGTCAGTGCTTCAAGAGTCACCACACTTAGACGTATCCAGGACATGGGCTACAACTGTCACATTCCTTGTGTCAAGTCACTCCTGAACAACAACTTCAGAATCGTCTTACCTGGGCTAAGGAGAAAAAGGACTAGACTGTTGCTCAGTGTTTGGATTCAAGTAAATTTGGCATTTTATTTGGAAATCAAGGCCCCCAGAGTGTGGAGGAAGAGTGGAGAGGCACAGAATCCAAGTTGCATGAGGTCCAGTGTGAAGTTCCCACAGTCAGTGATGGTTTGAGGAGCCGTATCATCTGCTGGTGTTGGTCCACTGTGTTTTATCAAGTCCAAAGTCAGATCAGCCCTCTACCAGGAAATTCTAGAGCATGTCATGCTTCCCTCTGCTGACCAGCTTTATGGAGATGCTGATTTCATTTTCCAGCAGGACTTGGCACCTCCCACACTGCCAAATGCCTGGTTTAATGATCATGATATCACTGTGCTTGACTGGCCAGCAAACTGGCCTGACCTAAACCCCATAGAGAATCTGTGGGGTATTGTCAAGAGGAAGAAAAGAAACACCAGACCCAACAATGCAGCTGAACGAGCTGAAGGCCGTTATCAAAGCAACCTGGGCTTCCATAACACCTCAGCAGTGCCACAGGCTGATCGCCTTCATACCACGCCGCATTGATGCAGTAATTCGTGCAAAAGGAGCCCCAAACAAGTATTGAGTGCATACTATACTGTACATAGACTTTTCAGTAAGCCAACATTTCTGTATTAAAAATCCTTTTTTTTATCGGTCTTATGTAATATTGTAATTCTCTGACTTACTAAATTTTGAGTTTTTTTCCACTAGCTGCAAGCCATACTCATCAAAATTAAAAGAAAGAAATGCTGGAAATATATCACTCTGTGTGTAATAAAGCTATATAATATATGAGTTTCACTTTTTGAATTGAATTACTAAAATAAAATCAACTTTTTGATGGTATTTTAATTTTTTGAGATGCGCTTGTACATTGAGGGAATATATACTAAAACTGGAGAGTGCAAAATAGGGTGCAGCTCTAGAAAGAAACCAATCAGCTTCCAATTTTTTTTTTTCAAAGCTTAATTGAACCAGCTGATGTTAGAAGCTGATTGGCTACCATGCACAGCTGCACAAGATTTAAGTAAATCAATTCCAATAGGTCAACATGCACCTTCCCATTTACCACTGGTTCACATCTATGCGGCCGTGCAGGCTGCGTTTTGCACGGGCACGAGAGCCCATTCATTTGAATGGACTCCTGTGCCCGTGATACGCAGGGAATGAAGCCCCTGCACTTCTTCTGAAAATGCAGCTCGCACGAGAACCTCGGTTCCCAGTATGGTTGCGTTTTCCAGCGTGCCATTATAACGAATGGCACCCGCCTGCGGGTCCGCATTTCTCTGGTGCGGCTGCACGGATTTTCACGCAGATCCGCAGCGGCACCACCCACATAGATGTGAACCAGGGGTCAAGGGGTAAAATATATTCTCAGTCACTCTTTTCAATGTCCTGCTAAAGATATGCGTTTCCACTCCTCCTCCCCTTTATCCAAACCACTGCCATGGCAAATTCTCCTGGTCTATAATTTTGTTTTCTGGGCATGCACAGAAAATTCCTATTTTTCCAAGAGAGGCCATCTACTTTCAGCAGATGGAACCACAGTGTGAGATGCAGTTACCCCACATTCCCAGAATTCTTGAATGCCGAAGGGTCCTTATGTTGGAACCGAAAGAGGGTCCATGCCACTGGAAAAGTAAGTATGCTATCTCTTCTTTTGCGGGGAACTAATTTAGGACCAAACTTCCAGGAAGCTGGTTACTCACCTGTCCATGCTTCCCACCCCATTGCTGCTACAGACTCTCCCTGGTCCATTATTTGTTTAGTACATGCAAAGAAAAATCAAATTCTTCCTTTGGAGAAGTCATCCTCCACTGGGATTTATTCGCAAAGAACAAACAAACCATCTGGGAAAGTGTGCAGTGTCGGCTGTGCAGTTCACAGTGGGCTAGGTATCGAATATATAGAAGCGTGGATAGGTGTTTTTTAGGACTTTGAAGGAGCGAGGAGAAGAAGTTCAAGGATAACTACATGAAACAGTTGTCCCTTAATTCCAGACTATGGCAAATGCTACACAAGTGATTAAAACTGCTGGCTAGCAAAAGTAAGTCTCTTGCTAACCTTCCTTTCATTTGAAGTACAATCATTTCAACTGAAGCATTAAATCTCTCTCTAACAAGCAGCTTTACTCTTCTGTGTTGTTGCTTCCACCTTGCAGGAAATATTCAAGTGCAAACTCTCTTTGACAGTTCAGAGACAAGCCGTTGCTATACCATATAAAGAAAAATGGAGGTCCGGTCACATGGGTTACGCACCAGCTGGTGAACAACTTGGCACGTGTGAATATCTATTAACCACGATAGAAAACATAAAAAAGAATAAGTAAAAACAACGAAAAAAGGTGGACTATCATGCTTTATTTATCACCACACACTTCCTCAAAAATGGAGTTGCACTTTATTTTGTACACAACCAGCCCAATACATAACATCTCCTCTGGGGAGCAATTAGCATCGCATGAAAATTGTCCACCTGTACTATAACATCATTGGTATCCCATCGCCCTCCCTTCCCCCATCGCCGAGCGTCACAATGGTGACATTATCAGCCTGAAATAAAAGCTTCATCTGATTTCATTGGTTTTATTATCCCGTACTCGGCAGAAGAGATTTTTCACAGTGACTTTCTCTAAATGACCTGCCGTGAGAGAAATTCGGAATCGCATGAAAAGGTACATGAGCTGCAGAGAAAGTAGGAAAGGAAAAGGAACTTATTCTGCAACCTGACAAGCGACGATCCCTTAACAGCTGGCTAAAGATCAGAACCAAAAGAGAAATTTGGCATTGCTTGAGACTATGGGAGCCACTGCAATCCCAAATTACCTCCTCTACTTTCAAGGGGATAGCTACCAATGTGCAAGAAAGTTGACCTCTAACCATCCCTTCAGTCTTGCACAGTTGTACCCGCTCCTCCCCTTCAGTCTTGCACAGGTGTATCGGCTCCTCCCCTTCAGTCTTGCACAGGTGTACCGGCTCCTCCCCTTCAGTCTTGCACAGGTGTATCGGCTCCTCCCCTTCAGTCTTGCACAGGTGTATCGGCTCCTCCCCTTCAGTCTTGCACAGGTGTATCGGCTCCTCCCTTCAGTCTTCCACAGGTGTACCGGCTCCTCCCCTTCAGTCTTCCACAGGTGTACCGGCTCCTCCCCTTCAGTCTTGCCCAGGTGTACTGGCTCCTCCCCTTCAGTCTTGCACAGGTGTACCGGCTCCTTCCCTTCAGACTTGCACAGTTGTACCGGCTCCTCCCCTTCAGTCTTGCACAGGTGTACCCGCTCCTCCCCTTCAGTCTTACGCAGGTGTACCGGCTCCTCCCCTTCAGTCTTGCACAGGTGTACCGGCTCCTCCCCTTCAGTCTTGCACAGTTGTATCCGCTCCTCCCCTTCAGTCTTGCACAGGTGTCCCGGCTCCTCCCCTTCAGTCTTGCACAGGTGTACCAGCTCCTCCCTTTCAGTCTTGCACAGGTGTACCTGCTCCTCCCCTTCAGTCTTGCACAGGTGTACCGGCTTCTCCCCTTCAGTCTTGCACAGGTGTACCGGCTCCTGCCTTTCAGTCTTGCACAGGTGTCCCGGCTCCTCCCCTTCAGTCTTGCACAGGTGTACCGGCTCCTCCCCTTTGGTCTTGCACAGGTGTACAGGCTCCTCCCCTTCGGTCTTGCACAGGTGTACCAGCTCCTCCCTTTCAGTCTTGCACAGGTGCACCGGCTCCTCCCCTACAGTCTTGCACAGGTGTACCGGCTTCTCCCCTTCAGTCTTGCACAGGTGTACTGGCTCCTCCCCTTCAGTCTTGCACAGGTGTACCGGCTTCTCCCCTTCAGTCTTGCACAGGTGTACTGGCTCCTCTCCTGGACTGAAATGGCTCACTCTGATTTCACTGCACACTGTGAGCTTCTCACAGTGTGCATTAGAAGCTGCAGCAAATCAGATAGAACCATCCTCAATTCCTGCCTGGAAGACATCACATCCAGTACTGTCCCCTGACTACAACAGAGGGTATAATTTTTTCCACTCCCCACAGCCGCCCCTGTGAACGAGGCCTAAATAAATTAGAAAGTAGGTGGAAAGGGTCCAAACCTACACTGGGTTTTTTATGTGTCCAGTTTATATGTAAATCATGTTTTGGAAGGATAAGTTTCAACCACTTGAGTACTAGCCTGTTTGTACCCCTTTATTCCCAGGCCATTTTCAGTTTCAGTTTTCAGTGCTGTGATAGCTTGACTGAGAATTAGTCATGGAAAATTGTACCCAACAGAACACCCCCTACCCCTTTCAAGTTCATGCCCCCCAGCCACAGGAACATCCCCAGTCAACTCACAACAATCAGTGTGCAGAAAAAAAAAAAACGGGCAAACACATGATCAAAAGGGTATAAAAACAAGAATGATAATGCACCCAAAACCACCAACCTCCATGTATGAAGATCTCCAAAAAACATTACACAATTTAAGGGCCTTGAAACTATAACAACCTGCTCATCACAAGCTCTTTCCTCAGTGGTGGTGGGTGGGTGCTGTGGACAGTGTGGTGCTGGTAGCCTTGCTGCCTGTGGCAGAGTGTCAGGTGGACGTTATCAGCCGCAGAGGTGGAAGCGGAGCGCTGTATTTACATTTGTGTTCACACTTGTCACTTGTGTGATTGGTTCACAGCAATCACAAGGTATAAACCTACTCTGATCTGCGTTATCTAATGACAAGCACAACTGCAGGCAATCAAACGCCACATTGGCTATCTGTGCGTATTTTCTGCAGTGCTGTTTATAAATGGCACTCCAGAAAACTGTATCCGCCAACCCAATGTTGTTTTTTTCCAATAACAGAATGGTATTAAGATGATTAACCACGCGCCATCCAGATGATTTACCCCCTTTCCTGACCAGGCCATTTTTGGCATGACGGCGCTGTGTTACCTTAACTGACAATTGTGCGTAAACTAAATTTACATCCTTTTTTTCCGACGAATAGAGCTTTCTTTCGGTGGTATTTGATCGCCTGTGCTTTTTTTATTTTTTGCGCTATGAAAAAGAAAGGCTGACAGTTTTGAGAAAAAAAACAATATTTTTGACTTTTTTCTATTAAACATGTCCAGTAAAAAAATGTAAAAATCAAATTTCGCCATAAATTTCATCCAAAATGTATTCTGCTCCATGTCTCTGCTACAAAAAAAATCACGATACGTGTAAATTATTTGGTTTACGTGAAGGGCGGTATATATGCTGGGCTTTAATTTTTACTACTAATGGTGGCGATCAGCGACTTATAGCAGGACTGTGGGACCGCGGCGCATATTCTGACACTGGGGGGGAAACTGACTTGTTCTCACTGACATCCCCAGTGACACCAATACAGTAATCAGTGCTAATAAAAAGCACTGACACTCTACTAATGACAGTTGGCAGGAAGGGGCAATCAAAGGGTTAACTGTGTGCTATTTTACTATCTGGGCTGTATACAAAGAAACAAACAGAGGGCACACGGGCCCAGTGCATTATTAACCTCCCTGGCGGTGTTCCCAAGTGTAGCTCGGGGTAGAATTTCTATACCACAAGCGGTAACCCCGAGCTACACTCGGGCTTACCATGCGGCGCTGCTCTGGGGGTCCCTGCAGCACTTACCTTGTCCTTCGTTCCCACGATGTGTCCCCTGCAGCGTCCCCGGCCATCTCCTCCGGCCGATGCCGGCATCCGGCTTCTGTGTTCCGGTCCCCGTGACGTCGGGACGTACGGGCGCCGCCGGCGGCGGGAAATTTAAAAAATTTTAAAAATGTCATTTTTTTTTTTCAATTTTAAATAGTAAAACATTGCTGTTTCATCCCATTTCACATACATATTGTCCCTAGTGCTTTGTCCTGCGCCCTGCCTGCATTTTGTCTGTTCTTTCTGCCTGGAAACTTAGAAAAGTCCATGGCGTCCAAAAAGCGTCCCTTTACGTCAAAAGCGGTTTTAGACCGGCTAGAGAACAGCGATAGTAAATCAGAACCACTTACAGAATTGAGTGATATTGATTTGTGGGGAAATTTTCCTAAAAATTACAGCCTACAATAAAAAACTATTTCCATGCGAAAAAATGGTACCGCTTTCAGCACAAAAAATCGGAAGGAATCATACCGCCAGGGAGGTTAAATAAATAAGTGGTAATATGCTCACAAAGGAACAAATGTCAAGGGCACATCATATATAGTACAACAAGGTCCAGTCACACTGGATGATATCCGTAATGGGGCTTCCAGACCTCCAAATCTAACGCGTTTCGAGGGCTTGCCTCTTCATCAGAGCCAATAATAATGTGTTTGTGCTTCACTGTAAGCACACTGCTTTGTACGGCTGTGCTATGCACAGCCATGCAAAGCAGTGTGCAGGAGCTGACAGGTGAGAGAACTGTTTTGTTTACAAACAGTTCTCCCCCCCCCCCATTGGAGATGCTCGGAAATCATCGGGAACTGGCGAATAATCACTGGCCGGGACCCGGTGATTGACAGCCGAGGCCGCGTGTAGGCGCATCCCCTACCCGTAATTGCAAAATCACGTATATATGTGAGTTTGCGCACTGCTGCTGCCCTGTAGCAGTATTTCTGCTATGAGGCGGCGCTAAAGCGGTTAAAGTGGTTGTAAAGGTTCCAGGTTTTTTACCTTCATGCATTCTATGCATGAAGGTAAGAAGTCTTCAGTGTGCAGCAGGCCTCCAGCCCCCCCAATACTTACCTGAGTCCCATCGTGATCCAGAGAAAGATGTGCACGAGAGCCTCGGCTGTCCCAAATCTCCCTCCTTACTGGCTGACAGCAGCAAGAGCCATTGCCTCCCACTGAATAATAGGTCCACCTGCGCTGCTAAACCTAACAATATATAAGGAAACAGCTGCCAACATCCAATCCTCACCTTTTAAATGGACATATAGGTATACAAACAATCAATGGTGATGCAGCGCTGATATAATTAGCGATAAAGTGTATATTAACCGTGAGAGAAAAGTGAATTCGGTGTTATACAGCCCGCACAAACACGGCACACAGTAATTTCTTCTATAACATATAATTGCTATTTAGCAGATATAAATGCAGTCCACAGTATATATAGATGAATAAATGTGTTCTTAGAAGACACACATGCTTCTGTGCTGGTGCAAAGTGGTAGGTGACAATCCTTAAATGGCTAGCATGCCTGCTCACCTTCCCCCTGCGACCCACAGGGGCCAAAAAGCCTGTCGGGTCACACCTTGACCCTATGCGTTATCTCCAGGTGAAAGACACTCTCCACTCTCCAGTACTCTCTCCTTCACCATCTGCTATTCCCCCTGAATAGGTACCGCTGCACGTGTATTCACAATGCTCATGAGATGGTGATAGTCATGGAACAAAAACACAAAGATCCTCCATAGTGTAACACTGTATACCACGTTTATTTTAAAAAACGCCAAGTCACAACTCACATTTCAGCAGATGGAAAAACGCTTGTGACACCTCTCATGGGTGTACTGAGGCACTCTGGTGTAGCAAGATGGCGCCAACCCGGAAGTGCGTCACCGCGTCACTACGTCACATCTACGCGTTACGCCACGCCCCTCGTAGCTTCGTCAGGATCCTCCTGACGAAGCTACGAGGGGCGTGGCGTAACGCGTAGATGTGACGTAGTGACGCGGTGACGCACTTCCGGGTTGGCGCCATCTTGCTACACCAGAGTGCCTCAGTACACCCATGAGAGGTGTCACAAGCGTTTTTCCATCTGCTGAAATGTGAGTTGTGACTTGGCGTTTTTTAAAATAAACGTGGTATACAGTGTTACACTATGGAGGATCTTTGTGTTTTTGTTCCATGACTATCACCATCTCATGAGCATTGTGAATACACGTGCAGCGGTACCTATTCAGGGGGAATAGCAGATGGTGAAGGAGAGAGTACTGGAGAGTGGAGAGTGTCTTTCACCTGGAGATAACGCATAGGGTCAAGGTGTGACCCGACAGGCTTTTTGGCCCCTGTGGGTCGCAGGGGGAAGGTGAGCAGGCATGCTAGCCATTTAAGGATTGTCACCTACCACTTTGCACCAGCACAGAAGCATGTGTGTCTTCTAAGAACACATTTATTCATCTATATATACTGTGGACTGCATTTATATCTGCTAAATAGCAATTATATGTTATAGAAGAAATTACTGTGTGCCGTGTTTGTGCGGGCTGTATAACACCGAATTCACTTTTCTCTCACGGTTAATATACACTTTATCGCTAATTATATCAGCGCTGCATTGCCTCCCACTGCTGTCAATCATAGCCAGTGAGCCAATAAGGAGAGAGAATGGGCGGGGCTGAGCCATGGCTGTGTGTGTGAATGGGCACGCAGAGCAGCAGCTCAGGAATGAGCCTGCTTGGGTGCCCCCAGAGCAAGCTGCATGCTCTGGGGGCACTTGGCAGGAGGGAGGGGCCAGGAGCACCAGAGGGGAACCCGAGAAGAGGAGAATCGGGGCTGCTCTGGGCAGAGCACATAAGTATAACATGTTTTTTTTAATTGCCTTTATAATCACCTAATATCACTTTAAAGAGTACCTGTACTTACATCCAATCTGCTAAATTGCCTTTATTTTCCTCTAAAGTTTCCCGGGAGACCTGAAATCTCACAAATGACTTGTGCCATTTTTTTCCCAAACAGAGGAGTTTCAGTAGAGACTGAAATAATTGATAATTCTTCTGTAAGTCTCACATCCAACAATCTATAGGTCAAACAACCAAACACACAGCTGCGTTTTCAAATATGATCAATAATTCTGAATGTCTCCTGCTCAATTAAGGACAATTGGAGACAGTTTGAAAGATGCAATTATTACCAGTGTCGTGGCTTTAAAGGGCCACTGGAAATGAGCTGCCAGCTGGCTTACCTAAAACAGTTTTTATTCACCCTTTGTAGATAAATATATAAAATCACCAGCAATGTATCTAACACAGAAAAGAATATTTAAAATTAAGGTACAGTAGTGACTTCCTTTCCAATTATCACATACTGGACAACAGCCAGCACAGTGGCTTAGTGGTTAGCACTTCCGCCTGGCAATACTCGGGTCATTGGTTCGAATTCCAACCACGGCACCACCTGCCTGGAGTTTGCATGTTCTCCCTGTGCCTGCATGGGTTTCCTCCGGGTATTCCGGTTTCCTCCCACACTCCAAAGACATGCAGGTAGGTTAACTGGATCCTGTCTAAATTGTCCCTAGTATGTGTACGTATGAATGTGAGTTAGGGACCTTAGATTGTACATTTCTTGAGGGTTAGGGACTGATGTGAATGTACAATATATATGTAAAGTGCTGCGTAAATTGACGGCGCTATATAAGTACCTGACATAAATTAAAAAAATTTATTTTTTTTGTTGTTAACACACAGATCTGTGCCCCATCAGTAACACTCGGCAATTGCTAGGTGCCGGCGGGGTGATTGACAGCCGAGGCCACGAATGGTGGCTCGGGTAGGGCGCGCCCCCTACCTGGAATGGCAAAATCACGTATATACACTTGATTTTGCACAGAACGAAATTAAAACGAGAAGCGCAACAACCTTGCGCATTACCTCAGTAACCAAAATGTATTAATTATAAAAATATACTCACAAACAGCGAATAAAATCAGGCATGTAAGTCCTCAAAGGGACTTGAAGAGCTTCACTAGCTCCGATGAAGAAGGGACACCCGTCGAAACGCGTCAGCGGTACTGAATATCCATCCCCTCGATGGGATTCGCGCTATCTTCTAGCTCTGATGAAGAAGGGACACCCTTTGAAACGCGCGAGATGTACTGGATATCCATCCCCTCGATGGGATTCGCGCTATCTTCTAGCTCTGATGAAGAAGGGACACCCTTCGAAACGCGTCAGCTGTACTGAATATCCATCCCCTCGATGGGATTCGCGCTTTTAGCTCTGATGAAGAGACTCCCTTCAAAACGCGCCAGCTGTACTGAATATCCATCCCCTCGATGGGATTCGCGCTATCTTCTAGCTCTGATGAAGAAGGGACACCCTTCGAAACGCGCCAGCTGTACTGAATATCCATCCCCTTGATGGGATTCGCGCTATCTTCAAGTCCCTTTGAGGACTTACATGCCTGATTTTATTCGCTGTTTGCGAGTATATTTTTATAATTAATATATTTTGGTTACTGTGGTAATGCGCAAGGTTGGTGCGCTTCTCGTTTTCATTTCGTTCTGCAGTATTGGTCGGGCTTCCCCAGCCTTGTTTGGAGCCGCACAACCCTATATGCATTGGTGGACGATTTTTCCAGGTCTGGTTCCATCTATTCGCCACCCGTCTGGACCCTAGAGCGCAGGAGAATTCGTCTTTGATTTACTGACTTGATTTTGCGCACCCATGCAGGCTTTCTGCTATAAGGTGGCGAGGAAACGGTTAAGTAAATGTCTTTGGATAAATATGGGCATCACAATCAAATTGACTATGGTGTGGTAAGTATCTTGCAGAAAACTGTGGCCCAGGCGTGTGCTGATATTAGCCACCTCTGAGCCTGTACAAAGCAATGCCAGGCTGACAGCAGCCACAACTGTCCATCGGTGTTTGGAAGTAATCGCACAGAGAGCTGTTACCTGTGGTTAGGGACAGCTGTGTGCCCCCTAATGAGTCGCAAGTACATTTAATCGGAGAACTTGATCTAGGAAGCAAAAAGTTTGTTTATACTTCTTGATAACGGAGCGTTTCAGCATGCGGCTACTGTGAATCTATCTAAATGCTAAAATGTTTAGTTTTAGCATTTGGGCTGGTGTCCGGTTTGCTGCGTGGTGTCACTGTTTCGCCAGTGACATTTAAACTTCCACGGCAGGCATGAATTTACTTGGGTGACTATGGGAAACAGGGTGGATAAAAATCAATGATTTTCTTAAAAAAATGAAAAAAAAATCGGATTTTTTTTTATTTAAATCGGATTTTTTTGAATAAAATGCTTTTTGAGGAAAATATATTACCATCCAAAGGTTATTCCATCATGAGATAAAGATTAGTTTTTTAATTATGTAGAATAAGGCTGTATATGTTTAATTTTTTTGCTACATAAATTCCATGAATCCATTCACAATGTCGCTCTTCCAGAGCTTTCTGTAAGATTATTGGGCAGTTTCTCTGCCTACAAGATATTATCACAGATGTCGGTTTACTTTTGCAGTTCTCAAAACTGAATTTGACTCAGCGGAGATCACACGCCTCTTCTTCACAGCAAAAATGTTATAACATGAACAGAGTTAAGAAAAAGACCTTCATCCTAACTTCTACACACCTATGAATACAGAATCAACCCCTTCAGTGCTAAGTTTCAAGAAGTTCAGTGAATAGAATAGAAACAATATTTTTCTGATTGTTTGGAGTGGAATAGATCTGCACAAGAAGAAAGTGAGACTAAGGCTACGTTCACACTAGCGTTGTGTGCAGGCGGAAGAGAGGCGTTTGGGAAGCGTTTTTACCACTTCCCAAACGCCTCTGCCAATTCTGCACATTACAGCACATGGTGCTGTTCTAACGGGAGCGTTTGCGTCGCGCCAAAACGGACGCCTCTGGTCGAGTCAGGAGGCGTTGAAGCCTCCTATTCTAGTCTATTATTATTATTATTACTACGAGTTTATATAGCGCCAAAGGGTTTGCTCAGCGCTGTACAATAGGGGGGACAATACATTGTAGGGGGGACAGTCGCTTGTAGGGGGGATTTGCCGCTCCGCAAATGCCCGGCCGGCGTTTGCGGTGCGGTTGCGACGCGATTGCGGGGCGTTTGCGGAGCGGTAACACCATTCAAACTGCATTATAGGCGTTTGTGGGGCGTTTTTAACACTCTGCAAACGCCTAGCAACCGCCACTAAACCGCGCATGCGGCGTTTATGGAGCGTTTGCCGAGCGTTAAAAAACGCTCCGCAAACGCCGGACCAACGCTTGCCAAACGCTATAGGGGGCGTTTGGCAAGCGATGGTAAAACAGCCAAGTGTGAACGAGCCCTTAGTGTGAGGAGGAAGGGGCTGACAGTCTAAGTTTCTTAAAATATATATATTTTGTTTAGCCAAATTAGTTACCAAACATGGATGTTTAAGCAAATAACAGATGCTGGAATGTTATTGTTTCAGTTGAATAAATCTATTTAAATTGTTATTATTAAGGTAATGACTATTTTTCTCCTTCCTAAATACAACAGAAAAGTTGTCCAAATATGAATGATTAACCTATTAAACTGGGGATAGAAAAACTAATCTGAAAAGTTGTTATTCTAAAAATCTTCATCTACTTGCATATTACAGTTATACCAGCAAGAATTAGTCTTTATGTAGAAAACTAGGATTTACATCCAGCCTTACTGACTAGTGATTGAAATCGTGATTTAAATCAGTTTGATTTAAATCAAATCCACCCTGATGGGAAATACCTGAATCCTTTTAGACTTCACTAGACTTATTGTGATAGACAACAAGGCACCTGCAGTGGGTGTTTCAGGATCACCCCTATTGCCTCATAAGAAGAAGTTTCCAAATCAGATTATTGACAAAATGGAGTGTCGTGGACCAATACAATACAGCAATGTCTAGAACACCCTTTCCCAACCTTTATACCTCAAAGGAACCCTTGAAATAATTTCCATGTCTCAAAGAACCTGTACTAAAATTTTTATCTACAGCTCTGGGTACATTAGCAAGATCAGTAAATTATAGATGTAATAATACATAAAAGAATAAAGAGCATTATGTAACTACAGCATTTCACATCCAAGGTGGACCATTTTAACACCCACATGCTCTGTATGATAAAACAATTTTAAATATTAGCCACAAATATAAAATAATATCTAGAGAAAAAAAAAACAGGCAGACTCCGTTACATTGGTGGTCAGCGGAGGAATGCCTCCTTGCATTGTTGGTCTTTAAAGATTTCCCCTATATTAGTGGTCAATGGGTGAAGGGTATCCCTACATTTACGTTCAGTGACAGGTAAAAATCCCCTTACTTTGGGTGCCAGTGGGAAGAATGCTCCTTATATTGATGGTCAGTGGGAAGAATGTCCTTTACATTGGGGGTCAGTGGGAAGAATGTCCTTTACATTGGGGGTCAGTGGGAAGAATGTCCTTACATTGGGTGATCAGTGGGAAGAATGCTCCTTACATTGGGTGGTCAGTGGGAAGAATGCTCCTTACATTGGGTGGTCAGTGGGAAGAATGCTCCTTACATTGGGTGGTCAGTGGGAAGAATGCTCCTTACATTGGGTGGTCAGTGGGAAGAATGTCCCTTACATTGGGGGTCAGTGGGAAGAATGTCCCTTACATTGGTGGTCAGTGGGAAGAATGTCCCTTACATTGGTGATCAGTGGGAAGAATGTCCCTTACATTGGTGGTCAGTGGGAAGAATGTCCCTTACATTGGGGGGTCAGTGGGAAGAATGTCCCTTACATTGGTGGTCAGTGGGAAGAATGTCCCTTACATTGGGGGTCAGTGGGAAGAATGTCCCTTACATTGGGGGGTCAGTGGGAAGAATGCTCCTTATATTGATGGTCAGTGGGAAGAATGTCCCTTACATTGGGGGTCAGTGGGAAGAATGTCCCTTACATTGGTGGTCAGTGGGAAGAATGTCCCTTACATTGGTGATCAGTGGGAAGAATGTCCCTTACATTGGTGGTCAGTGGGAAGAATGTCCCTTACAATGATGGTCAGTGGGAAGAATGTCCCTTACATTGGAGGTCAGAGGGAAGAATGCCCCTTACATTGGGGGTCAGTGGGAAGAATGTCCTTTACATTGATGGTCAGTGGGAAGAATGCTCTTTATATTGATGGTCAGTGGGAAGAATGTCCCTTACATTGGGGGTTGGTGGGAAGAATGTCCCTTACATTGGTGGACAGTGGAAAGAACATCCCTTACATTGGGTGTAAGTAGGAAGAATACTCTATATTGGTGGTCAGTGAAAAGAATGCTCCTTACATTTGTGGTCAGTTGGAAGCATTACCTTTACATTTTGTGCAAGTAGTAAGAATATTCCTTACATTGGTGATCCATTGGAAAAATGTCCCTTACATTGGTGATCATTTGGAAGAATGCTCCTTACACTGGTGGTCAGTAGGAAGAATGCTCCTTATATTGGTAGTCAGTGGGAAGAATGTCCCTTACATTGGTAGTCAGTTGGCGGAATGCTCCTTATAGTGGTGGTCAATAGGAAAAATGCTCCTTACATTGGTAGTCAGTGGGAAGAATGTCCCTTACATTGGTGGTCAGTGGGAAGAATGCTCCTTACATTGGTAGTCAGTAAGAGGAATGCTCCTTACATTGGTGGTCAGTGGGAAGAATGTCCCTTACATTGGTGGTCAGTGGGAAGAATGCTCCTTACATTGGTAGTCAGTAAGAGGAATGCTCCTTACATTGGTGGTCAGTGGGAAGAATGTCCCTTACATTAGTGGTCATTGGGAAGAATGTCCCTTACATTGGTGGTCAGTGGGAAGAATGCTCCTTACATTGGTAGTCAGTGTGAAGAATGCTCCTTACACTGGTGATCAGTGGGAAGAATGCTCCTTACATTGGTGATCAGTAGGAAGAATGCTCCTAACATTGGTGGTCAGTGGGAAGAATGCTCCTTACATTGGTGACCAGTGGGAAGAATGCTCCTTACATTGGTGACCAGTAGGAAGAATGATCCTAACATTGGTGTTCAGTGGGAAGAAATTATTTTACATTGGTGATAAGTAGGAAAAATGCCCCTTACAGTGGTGGTCAACAGAATGAAGGCCAATCTTACGAACAGCTAAAAAAAATTCATTGTCCTTAGTCCACTGACTCTGTCAAGTGGTAATGGTCCTGAAATTATGCAGGCTCCATTAGGATGAAGTTCAACCTGCCCTACCAAACTCTGGAGGAGCCCTATCATTCTACAAAAACTTAGTTGAGAAAGCTTAGTCTAGATACAAATATATCCTGCCCTGAGCAGGCTGAATATACTCCCAACTATGCAGCTCAAGGTCTAATGTTCTATATAACTGACCGGAGTGTACCTTTACAAAGTACACTACCCTCTTCTATACAAGGGAGAAAAATAACTTGTTTGTACCAAAATTCCCACCAAATGGACTTGAAATTCATGACACTGCAGAAGTAGACAAATGTTTTTCCACCGTTGTGATGCCACATGTTTAAACTGGTATGGTAGGCTGCATTTTACCTTAGCCTCAGAAAACCCGTCTGCATCCTCTCAGCCTCAGCTAGAGGTACATGTCACATTAAACTGCTTTAGAATCCTGTTAAACAGCAGCCTGGCGCTAATGAGCTAAAGGCCTCCACACAGCATAGAGTTTGACACAATGCAGGAGAAAAAAAAACATTTTAAACCTTAAAGCACTGTTTCAGAAAGGAGATAAAAATTAATAGTTAGTCCAAGTTATGGATCTGTCAAAGATGACTGTTTTGTATTTGCTGTTATCTCCTCATCACTTGCTGTAGAATTATCATTAGATATATTTTCTTAGGTCCATGCATACTAAGTAATGTGTCAGTGTAACACTTCCAGGTTTTGATTACCTCTCACAGAGAACACAGTACTCCCCCTGACAATGCCTGCATATGATTTTCTTTCCAGGATGGCACCATATTTTTTCAGGGATCATTCGGGTTTGCCAGCTAATACCTGGATTGAGATGTTGGCTCAAAGATGACACAACTGTATAAACCTTGGGAGTCTATGCCGTTCTTGGCTGTGTTCACAAACCTCTGACAGGGGTCAACATCTGCTGCACCCTTTCACCAAAGTTACAATCTGATCATCGGGGAAGCGGAGACTGGGGAAATGCTTCCTCGTGCCTGCAGCAGACTGATGACATCATCTCAGCCTAGGCAAAGTCACTGACTAGAACTCAGCGATGGCTGTTTAAAGTGTTACAAAACCCAGGACCCTGCATTCACTATATCTGCTCTCCCCGGACCCCGCATTCACTATATCTGCTCTCCCCGGACCCCGCATTCACTATATCTGCTCTCCCCGGACCCCGCATTCACTATATCCGCTCTCCGCGGACCCTGCATTCACTATATCCGCTCTCCCTGTACCCTGCGTTCACTATATCCAGTCTCCCTGAACCCCGCATTCACTATATCCGCTCTCCCCGGACCCCGCATTCACTATTTCCGCTCTCCCCGGACCCTGCATTCACTATATCCGCTCTCCCCGGACCCTGCATTCACTATATCCAGTCTCCCTGAACCCCGCATTCACTATATCCGCTCTCCCTGGACCCTGCATTCACTATATCTGGTCTCCCCGGACCCTGCATTCACTATATCCGCTCTCCCTGGACCCTGCATTCACTATACTCGCTCTCCCTGGACCCTGCATTCACTATATCTGATCTCCACGGACCCTGCATTCACTATATCCAGTCTCCCTGGACCCTGCATTCACTATATCTGGTCTCCCCGGACTCTGCAGTCACTATATTTGGTCTCCCCGGACCCCGCATTCACTATATCTGGTCTCCCCAGACTCTGCATTCACTATATCTGGTCTCCCCGGACCCGGCATTCACCATATCCACTCTCCCCGGACCCTGCATTCACTATGCTCGCTCTCCCCGAACCCTGTATTCCCTATATCCGCTCTCCCTGGACCCCGCATTCACTATATCCGCTCTCCCCAGACCCCGCATTCACTATATCCGCTCTCCCCGGACCCCGCATTCACTATATCCGGTCTCCCCGGACCCCGCATTCACTATATCCGCTCTCCCGGACCCCGCATTCACTATATCCGCTCTTCCTGGACCCTGCATTCACTATATCTGGTCTCCCACAGTACACAGAACATGGAAAGGGAATTATTCTAGTAAACTGATAAATATCTTTTCTCATCAGCAGTACATAGCAGTTTTGTGACTTCTAGCAGTGTCCAGCAGAGCAATGGTTAAAGCTTGTAGGAGGAGTTTTCATTCTCCCCTGATTCTCCTATGAAGCTGCATAACCCCTGACCCTCTGTCTAGACAGTGCTGATTGGCCCTGTGCTGACATGCCCTCTCCCAAGGAAAAAAAAAACTCTCCAGCAATACAACTGAGCATGTGCAGCTTGCCCCCAAGGCTCTGTTCTATCAGCAGATGGATTGGGGACAGTGGAAGAAGGGGAGGATCAGAGCAGACAGGATCAAACAGCCTTTCTACACAATGCGGAGGCTTAACCCCTTAGGTTCCAAAAATCTGCACATGATCCGTGACATGCAAGAAGAAGACGAAAAAGAAGAAAAGAAGAATTCCAGTCCACTATTATATTTTGTATGAAAAGTCTTGCGGTTGCAACAATGTATCTATTTGTATCCGAATAAAAACATCTGTATCCGAAATGGATTCAAATGGATACATTGTTGCAACCGCAAGACTTTTTCATGTAAAATATAATAGCAGAGCTCTCTGCAAGGGACAGAAGTAAAAATGCCGGCCGTAGACAGGATGAAAATCGGCCGATTTTTTTGCCGTTGGTAGTAACGTCGGCCGATTGAACATCCGATTTTTCTTTTTTTTTTAAAAAAAAGGCCAATTTTTGACCCGTCTATGGCCTGCATAAAGCTACGTTCACACTAGCTTTGTCAGCAGGTGTCAGACAGGCGTTTGGAAAGCGTTTTTAACACTTCTCAAATGCCTATGAAAATCCTGCACATGGCAGCACACAGTGCTGTTCACACTGAAGCGTTGCGTCACGTTGCGTCACAGCAAAACTGACGCCTCATATCCAGTCAGGAGGAGTTGAAGCCTCCCATTCAAGTCTATGATGCCGCTCCTCAAATGCCTGCCAGGCGTTTACGGGCACTTGTGATGCGGTTGCGAAGCGTTTGCGGAGTGTTAAGACCATTTAACTTCATTATAGGTATTTGTGGTGCAGTTTTAACGATTGGCAAACGCCTATCAAATGGTTCAAAACCGCGCATGGAACATTTAAGGAGAGTTTGAGGAGCATTAAAAAACGCTTCCCAAACGCCTGTCTAACGCTATAGGGGCATTTAGCAAGAGTTAGAAATATTTCAAGTGTGAACGAGCCCTAAGTCCGACTGGAATACTCCCAGAGATGGCATCATCCCATCCTGCCTTGTTGCTAGGACGTTGCTAAGACACTCCCAGCCATTACAGCTCACACGCACACAGAAGAAAGCTCCCAAACATACGTGTGGTACACCGTCTCCTCCATCACAGTATTGCTCAACTCAAAGCTACTGTGACAAGGGAGAGAAAGTGCATGCAAGGGGTTTGAGTCAGCTGGGAGTGCAGAATGGGATGATGCCATCTCTGGGAGTTTTTCAGTCAGGCTTTGAGAGGTAGGTAAATGGCCTACACCTATAGCAAGGGCATTACTTAACTGTAGTCAAAGCTGCGCAATTTGTTTTTATCAACAGTTGCCCCTTACCTACATCTGCATTATTTTTGTTGGTAAAGGTGAACTAACCTTTTCCAGCGGTATTAAACCCAAAAGCAAACATTTATTATATTGCTGCTTACCAATTCTTAGATTTGGTGGTTGAACTTGTATTCTTTTTTAAGCTTTCACTACTTATTTTCAGCCGGTGATCCTGCCAGTAAGTCTGTTGTTTTTCAAAAAAACAACAATCTCTCCTGCAGATGTTGCAGTTACAGGGATGAAACAAACCATTTACCACTGACAGGGTTGCTTACAATGATCAGCTTTTGTTTATTTATGTAAAAAAATTGTTTGCAGTAACTGGTTATAAAGTGTTAGCTGGAGCTCTGTTCTGAAAAGAAAATTCTTGGCCACAAAAATTCTTTTTTGTAGCAATGTGAGGTGAAATTAAAGACTTGGTTGGGTGAATTTCGAAATCAATGGTGGCACCGTCGGATTACAAAACACACAAAATTTCCAATTTTGTAAAGACGTGATTGTAGCCGTATTAGTGCACTTGCAACAGAAACAATTGAGTATCAATATTATCAATATATTGGTTACAACAAAAGTATCACGTCAGTACTCAATTTTGTAAAGAAAATTTGTTCGAAATTCAACCCGTGCATGGCCTGCATTAGTATAAAATATAAACTTCAGCTTATAGAAAGCAAACTTCAACAGAACAATTCCTTTTTTTTTTAAAAGGACTAACTCCACCCACAACCTCTCCTTCGCTTCGGGTGGTCACCGATGAGTTGAATCACCTACCAGCTTCTGACAGGTCTGAGATTCAGAAAGCTTGCTCAGCTCCCCCTCCTCCCAGCAGGCCGTAACAAAGGTGTCACACTCTGGATCCTCCAATGATCTGTCTACTCTACCAAATGGAGAATACTCCGTGTGAAGGTGACACCCCTAGCTCTGTAAGACCTCGCCAGTTGGAAATTCCAGAGGGTATAACTCAGCACAGTAATCCTAGAGAGCAATAATAAACTGCTCCGTGATTTTACTTTACTTTGGAAACTAAGATATCAGCTTTTGGGTGGAGCTGCCCTTTAAATTCTGCCTCTACAGCAGAAGAGGTTTCAGATAAAATTGTTGCACCCTCGGACCTCCGGCGACAAAACCAGGCTTGCGGGGAAAGCTCTAAACTCCATAAAAGCACCAGGCAATGAAGACCTCATCATTAATGAAAACACAACTGCAGCAAAGCCTTGTCTATTCGCCTCGCCATCACCGAGAAAGCAGGAATTACCCAGCTATGAATAATGTTGCAATATATTCATTCAAGTCCTTCCCTCCTAAACCGAAGGGGAGCCGACTACTCCCTGCAGCAGGGGTTCTAGTCTAAGAGGAGGCGGTTAACCCTTCATGCCTAGTACAACCATGCTTGAAGGACCAGAACTGACCAAAAAAAAATGCAGGAAGCTCAAATCCAATTTATCACGACTCTACTGGTGTCAAGCGGCTAAATTATGCATGCGATGCATGCAAAACGCGGCGTCCAGGTGCTCCGTTTCTTTCCGGATTAAAAACAGTTAAAGCAAAGATGGGGGGGGGGGGGGTCGAAAAAAAAAATATCTCTGAGCTTTTCACAGACAACTCTACTCTTCTGTAGCTTCACCACTACCAGGGATGATTCACTAGTTACCAGCTTAGCTCCTCAACAGGCAGAGCTCCAATTTCAACTTCCACAGCTAAGACATCTGCCGAGGCAGAGCGCCGTTGCTGCCTGCAGTCGCAGGGTCTTCACATCGTGCATCAGGATCATTGCAATTAATGAGGGTGCATCGATCGGAATAATCAATGAAGTGAACTCGGAGAGACGGTGGAAGAAGAAGGGGGGGGGGGGTCGCAAAGGCACAAATAATCCCGAACAAACAAAATTATACGCTGCCAGGTATAATGACTACCCAGAGAATAAACACACTAAGGCTAATAAGGGTTACAACCTTGCTACGCGAAAGATAACGACCCTCGAAGGGAGATTCTTAGATTTTTTTCTCCATTTCCCCTTTGCGGGGAAGCAACCGAACACAATTACGTGTGGCGACGGGTTTTATAAACAATGATGGGTTTGATGAAAGGAGGGAGGTGGAAGCTCGGCTTGACATCCGTCAGAAAGGTCCACCGCTGAGATGGGGAGAAATTTAAAACAATTTAAGGCTGATCAGGTCTGCGAGATGTAAGAATCTCGCTGCGTGCGAGAAGATTAACCCACGGGCTGCGGGAAAAGGAACGCGGACTCGGGAGCGGATTAAAAATAGCAACAATAAACATAATGAAACAAAGTATACACGCCAAAAATAAAAAGCAAAGTAAAAGGGTGTCTTGGGGGGATGGAGGGGGCAACGTGTATATGTAGATGAGGGCATATTTTTGTACCCTGCCTACCAGTATGGTCTCTCTGGCACAGTTTTGATAGGGTAGTTGAGCTGCTATGCTGGGTTTTGTCATGCAGGGCAGAGAGAGACGGCATTTGAAGTAGTGATAGGCGATTCCAGAGGTGCTGGCACACAGTTTTGAGAGGGTACATGAGCTGCTCTGCTGGGTTTGGTCATGCAGAATACAGATAGATGCTAAGAAACCCCAACGGTGTTGGCAACATGGGTTAAGCTAGCACTTCTTTGGCACCTTGGGGAAGCTAGCACTTCCTTGGCACTCATGTGAAGGGGGGGGCAAATAGGTGTTTGCCGGGTTTTGTCATGCAGGGTAAAGATGGACATTATATTAATGCAGTCCCGAAGGTGTTGGCACAATGGGTGAAGCTGCCTGTTCCTTGGCTCTATGGGTGAAGCCGGGACTTCCTTGGCACTCAAGGAAAAGGGGGAGCAAACAGGTGTTTGCCATACAGGGTAGTGACGGTCTTTGTTTTAATGCTATGAAATATCCAGAGTTGCTGGCATCATTTGTGAAACTGCCATTTCCTTGGCTCTATGGGTGAAACTGGCACTTTCTTGGTACCATGGATGAAACCGGAACTTCCTTGGTTTCATGGATGGAGATGATATGTTCTGGACACCATGGAGGAAGCTGACACTTCCTTAGCACAAAAGGGGAAGATGGTACTTTCTGGACACCATGGAGGAAGCTGGCACTTCCATGGTTCGGTGGGTGAAACTGGCACTTCCATGGTTCGATGGGTGAAGCTGGCACTTCCATGGTTCGATGGGTGAAGCTGGCACTTCCATGGTTCGATGGGTGAAGCTGGCACTTCCATGGTTCGATGGGTGAAGCTGACACTTCCTTGGCACCATGAGGGAAGCTGGAATTTAATTGGATTCATTGGAAAAGCTGGCATTTCCTTGGCTTCATTGGTAGAACTGGCACTTCCATGGTTCGATGGGTGACGCTGGCATTTCCTTGGCTCGATGGGTAAAGCTGGCAACTTATTGGCACCATGGGGAACCTTGGCACTTCCATGGCACTATGGGCAGGGCTGGCATTTTCTTGACTCCATGGGTAATGCTAGCACTTCTTTGGCACCATGGGAGAGGCTGCCACTTCCTTGGCTCCATTGGTAAAGCTGGCACTTCCATAGTTCAGTGGGTGGCATTGGCCTTTCCTTGGCTGGATGGGTAAAGCTGGCACTTCCTTGGCACCATGGGGGAAGCTGGCACTTCCGGGGCACTATGGGTGATGCTGGCATTTCCTTAACTCCATGAGTAAAGCTAGGGCTTCCTTGGCACCATGGAAGAAGCTGCCACTTCCTTAGCTCCATTGGTAAAGCTGACACTTCCATGGTTCGAAGGGTGAAACCGACACCTCCTTGGCACCATGGGGGAATATGGCACTTCCCTGGTTCCATTGGAATAGCTGACACTCCCTTGGCACTATGGGTGAAGCTGGTACTTCCTCGACTCCATGAGTAAAGCTACCGCTTCCTTGGCACCATGGGGGAAGCTGCCACTTCCTTAGCTCCATTGGTAAAGCTGGCCCTTGCATGGTTCAAAGGGTGAAGCTGGCATCTCCTTGGCACCATGGAGGAATATGGCACTTCCTTGGTTCCATTGGCATAGCTGGAACTTCCTTGGCACTATGGGTGAAGAAGACACTTCCTTGACTACATGGGTAAAGCTGGCACTTCCTTGGCACCATGGTAAATCCTTGGCTTCATTGATATAGCTGGCACTCCCTTGCTGCTACTGAAGAAGCAGGCACTTCCTTGGCTCCATGGGTGAAGCTGGCTCTTCCTTAGTTTGATGGGTGAAGCTTGCACTTCCTTGGTTCCATAGTAAAGCTGGAACATCCTTGGCTGTATAGTGAAGCAGGCACTTCCTTGGCTCCATGGTTGAAGCTGGCTCTTCCTTAGTTTGATTGGTGAAGCTTGCACTTCCTTGGTTCCATAGTAAAGCTGGCACATCCTTGGCTCTATAGTGAAGCAGATACTTCCTTGGCTCTATGGGTGAAGCTGGCTCTTTCTTAGTTTGATGGGTGAAGCTTGCACTTCCTTGGTTCCATAGTAAAGCTGGAATATCCTTGGCTCTATAGTAAAGCTGGCACATCCTTGGCTCTATAGTGAAGCAGGTACTTCCTTGGCTCCATGGTGAAGCTGGCTCTTTCTTAGTTTGATGGGTGAAGCTTGCACTTCCTTGGTTCCATAGTAAAGCTGGCACATCCTTGGCTCTATAGTGAAGCTGGCACATCCTTGGCTCTATAGTGAAGCTGGCACATCCTTGGCTCTATAGTGAAGCAGGTACTTCTTTGGCTCCATGGGTGAAGCTGGCTCTTTCTTGATGGGTGAAGCTTGCACTTCCTTGGTTCCATAGTAAAGCTGGAATATCCTTGGCTCTATAGTAAAGCTGGCACATCCTTGGCTCTATAGTGAAGCTGGTACTTCCTTGGCTCCATGGTGAAGCTGGCTCTTTCTTAGTTTGATGGGTGAAGCTTGCACTTCCTTGGTTCCATAGTAAAGCTGGCACATCCTTGGCTCTATAGTGAAGCTGGCACATCCTTGGCTCTATAGTGAAGCTGGCACATCCTTGTCTCTATAGTGAAGCAGGTACTTCCTTGGCTCCATGGGTGAAGCTTGCACTTCCTTGGTTCCATAGTAAAGCTGGCACATCCTTGGCTCTATAGTGAAGCTGGCACATCCTTGGCTCTATAGTGAAGCTGGCACATCCTTGGCTCTATAGTGAAGCAGGTACTTCTTTGGCTCCATGGGTGAAGCTGGCTCTTTCTTAATTTGATGGGTGAAGCTTGCACTTCCTTGGTTCCATAGTAAAGCTGGAATATCCTTGGCTCTATAGTGAAGCTGGCACATCCTTGGCTCTATAGTGAAGCTGGTACTTCCTTGGCTCTATAGTGAAGCTGGTACTTCCTTGGCTCCATGGTGAAGCTGGCTCTTTCTTAATTTGATGGGTGAAGCTTGCACTTCCTTGGTTCCATAGTAAAGCTGGCACATCCTTGGCTCTATAGTGAAGCTGGCACATCCTTGGCTCTATAGTGAAGCTGGCACATCCTTGGCTCTATAGTGAAGCAGGTACTTCCTTGGCTCCATGGTGAAGCTGGCTCTTTCTTAATTTGATGGGTGAAGCTTGCACTTCCTTGGTTCCATAGTAAAGCTGGAATATCCTTGGCTCTATAGTAAAGCTGGCACATCCTTGGCTCGATAGTGAAGCTGGCACATCCTTGGCTCCAGGGGTGAAGCTGGCATTTCCATGGCACTCCGAAAGGGTGAAAATATAAATGTTTGCCAGGTTTAAAAGCACCCGAGCGGAGATGAAGCTAGCCGAGCGATGACTCAATATGGGCACCAACTAGCTGGTTAGTGGGCAGCCCCCAGACAAGGGTCAGGACCAGCAGGTGTACGCATGGCAGCTACATACAGTGGTCGGAGTCGGATACGGCACTGATATTGCCCCCCCCCATCCTCGGGGTGCAGGAAACTGTTAACACTGTTGGGGGGGGCATTGCAATGAAGATGCGAGGGGCTACAGAAGGCGGGGACAAGGTGGGGCCCCACAGGTGAGTAGTATGGGGCCCCGCAGGTGAGCAGAACTGGAAGCAGAATTCCAAAATAACACAAACAGGGCAAAGTGGGACCTCAGGGAGGACGGCATTTGTTCGGGGGGGGGATTCCTACAGGGTCTGGGTGCCATTAAGAAGGGGGGGGCAATTACACATTTCTTCCTGACACCCTGTAAAACAACATACAGAACTGACACCCATTCCAGCACAGAGAATACCCCCCCCCCCTCAGGACAGAATGTGTGAGGTGGGGGGGTCCTTCCACATAATGAGGGGGTTATCAATGGGGGTGCACTCACCACAGGAGGACATGTCCGGGGCTCAGCTCCTCTCCCTCTTTTTTTTTTCTTTTTCTCTTCTCAGCTCCTCTCCTCTCCGGCTGCAGCTTCTCTCTCTACTCCTGGGCTGCCCGCCGTGCCCGCGCCGCGCGCTCCCTTCAGGTTTGCCCGTGCCGCCGCCGCTCCGCAGCGCGCGCCCTCTTCCTTTACCTCAGGGAGGGAGGCGCGGGCACGCGGAGGAGAGCAGAGGCTGGGGAAGGAGAGCGCGACTGTACTGTGCCTCAGATGCAAGTGTGAGGCGGGAGGGCTCGGGCGCGCGCCGCCACTGGTAGTGAGGGGAGCCCTGGGGGCGCGCTCACCTGTAGCTGAGGAGATTTTTGAGGACGAATTTTGTGAGGGGAGAATGTACTATATTTTATATATATATAATTTTATATATATATCTATATATATATTTATATATCTATACATATATCTATCTATATATAGATATATATATAATATAACAACGTCTGTGTGTATATATATATATATGTGTGTACATACACACACACACGTTATGTTATATTATTATATTAATATAATTTATTTATAATATATATACACACACACATATATATATATATATATATATATATATATATATATATATATATATATATATATAGTATGTCCCAGAAGTGAGTCCCCCCCCTCACATTTTTGTATATCTTTGATTCTCTCTTTTCATGTGACAACACTGAAGAAATTACACTTTGCTATAATGTGACGTAGTCAGTGTATAATCTGTATAACATGTAAATTTGCTGTCCCCTCAAAATAACTCCTCACACCGCCATTAATGTCTAAACTGCTGGCAACAAAAGTGAGTCCACCCCTAAGTGACGAGGTCCAAATTGGGCCCAATTAGCCATTTTCCCTCCCCTGTGTCAGGTGTGAATGGGGAGCGGGTGGGTTACATTTGGTGTTATCGTTCTCATTCTCTCATACTGGTCACTGGAAGTTCAACATGGCACCTCATGGCAAAGAACTCTGAGGATCTGAAAAAAAGAATTGTTGCTCTACATAAAGATGGCCGAGGCTATAAGAAGATTGCCAAGACCCTGAAACTGAGCTGCAGCACGGTGGCCAAGACCATACAGCGGCTTAATAGGACAGGTTCCACTTAGAACAGGCCTCGCCATTGTCGACCAAAGACATTGAGTGCACGTGTTCAGCGTCATATCCAGAGGTTGTCTTTGGGAAATAGACGTATGAGTGCTGCCAGCATTGCTGCAGAGGGTGAAGGGGTGGGGGGGTCAGCCTGTCAGTGCTCAGACCATATACCACACACTGCATCACATTGGTCTGCATAGCTCTCGTCCCAGAAGGAAGCCTCTTCTAAAGATGATGCACAAGAAAGTCCGCAAACAGTTTGCTGACAACAAGCAGACTAAGGACATGGATTGCTGGGACCATGTCCTGTGGTCTGATGACACCAAGATCAACTGATTTGGTTCAGATGGTGTCAAGCGTGTGTGGCGGCAACCAGGTGAGGAGTACAAAGACAAGTGTGTCTTGCCTACAGTCAAGCATGGTGGTGGGAGTGTCATAGTCTGGGGCTGCATGACTGCTGCCGGCACTGGGGAGCTACAGTTCATTGAGGGAACCATGAATGCCAACATGTACTGTGACATACTGAAGCAGAGCATGATCCCCTCCCTTCACAGACTGGGCTGCAGGGCAGTATTCCAACATGACAACGACCCCAAACACACCTCCAAGACCACCACTGCCTTGCTAAATAATCTGAGGGTAAAGGTGATGGACTGGCCAAGCATGTCTCCAGACCTAAACCCTACTGAGCATCTGTGGGGCATCCTCAAACGGAAGGTGGAGGAGCGCAAGATCTCTAACATCCACCAGCTCCGTGATATCGTCATGGAGGAGTGGAAGAGGACTCCAGTGGCAACCTGTGAAGCTCTGGTGACCTCCATGCCCAAGAGGGTTAAGGCAGAGCTGGAAAATAATGGCGGCCACACAAAATATTGATAGTTTGGGCCCAATTTGGACCTTGTCACTTAGGGGTGGACTCACTTTTGTTGCCAGCGGTTTAGACATTAATGTCAGTTTCAGGGATGGACTGACCATTCGAGCATTCGGACACTGCCCGAGGGCCCGGGGTCAGTTGGGGGCCCCAATTAAATGCCCCTGGTACCTCTTTTATAGCCTTTTTTGAGTGTGGGCAAGGACACAGGGGTCCCATGATCCCCTATTGCCCGGGGTCACCATGAGTTGTCAGTCCGCCCCTGGGCAGTGTGTTGAGATATTTTGAGGGGACAGCAAATTTACATGTTATACAAGCTGTACACTGACTACGTCACATTATAGCAGAGTGTCATTTCATCTGTGTTGTCACATGAAAAGATAGAATCAAATGTTTACAAAAATGTGAGGGGGTGGACTCGCTTCTGTGAGGTACTGTGTAAATTATATATATATATATATATATATACACACACACATCTGTTTTTCATCTGTTTTTTTCGTCTGTTTACATCCATTTTCCGTCCATTTACATTCATTTTTCATCAGTTTACATCCTGTTTTCATCCTTTTTTAATCCCTTTTTTTCATCCGTTTGCATACATTTTTGTATGTTTACATCCGTTTTTGTCCACTTACATCCATTTTCCATCTGTTTACATAAATTTTTGTCCATTGACATCCATTTTTTCACCTGTGCCGTTTTTTTTAACAGAAGAAAAAAAAACAGATGTAAACAGATGACGATACGTTTACATCTGCTAGTCCATAGAAATACGTGGGTGTCCGTTTTTCACCCGTAAACGGACAGATGAAAAACGGACATACGTTCTGGAACACCCATGTGAAAGGCGACTAATTAAGTTCCTCTAACAGCGGCTAAAAGCTGAAAGCTAACTGTCCCTGTGGAAGGGCCTAAGAATCAATGGGGGTGGGGGGGAGTGACTGTACAGATGCATCCTCTTGTTCTAATTTGACAGGGGTGCATGCGCAGGTGAGCACTGCCTGCGTTCAGGATCGGGATGTGTGTAGGGTTGTGTCCCTACAAACGCTACCCCGCCCCCGATAGATTTGCATAGGCTGGCCGCACGTACATCTGGTGACTCCAGCCCCATAAAGAAATGGTCAAATCACAGTGCACGAGCCTCAGCGCCCATCTGAATGTGGCCTCACTGTCTATTATCATTTCTCTTGCTCTGGTGTCCAATATATAACATGTGTAATGCATTAAACCTCATACATAGGTGTCCCAAACGCATGAGTTTACATTCGCATCTGCATTTATGTGGAGGGTGCCGGAGTGAGAGCAACATTCCTAGGCCCATTGTTCACAGTTGAATGGTTTGTTGTCCTTCAGGCCTCATGCACAGTGGACATTGTAAAAACAGCAGTACCGTTACCTGTAGAATTGAAGGGATGCGCGCTGCTAAACCGACCCAAGGAGTCCAATGTTGATGAGTGACCTGCCATTCTGGCCACGCCCACTGATGCGTTTCACCAGGCCCACTGAGGCTTGGTCTGGGCACAGGCGAAACGTGGCAGTGGACGTGGCCAGAATGGTGGCTGAGGCCATTCCTCAACATTGGACCCCTGGGGTCGGTTGGGCAGCGTGAATCCCTTCACTTGTATTGGCTGACACTGGAATTGTTCGGACCCATGCTCCTCTTCTCACTTGCCGGTGGGGGTGATCCCTTTCCTTCCATCCATAGCTTGGAGTGGTGGCATAAGGAATACTTTTCACTATGTTAGCTGTAGAATGCCACATTAAAAAAGTGAGTTTTGGCTTTTTTTTTTAGAATTTTTGCATTAGCGTTTTTGAGCGTTTGCATTTTTTAGCAAAACTATAATATGTGGATCCAGCACAGGGTTCATTTTCTGGTTGCCAACATCCCAAAGGTTATGTACCCAAAGATATGTTCCCCGAAAATTTGTACTGGGACTTTTAAGGCAACTCAAAACAAATGATATAAACATGTAAATAGTTATATTACAAAATTGTTGTGAAACATCATATTTGGACACATAACACAAATGTTAAAATCATACATAGAAGGAAATGGCAAAAATGTCTGTAAACTTGCTGCAAGCTGAAAGTTGGTATTCACCCTCTCCTGTATGCCAGAAGAAAGCGAAGGGCGAGTAAACGTCAGCTGAAAAGACCCGTCGGGTATTTAGCAAAACTATACTCCCACAAAAGCTTGAGGCTCAAAAACGCTCATAAGCACCAAATAGCTGCGTTTTGCAGCGTTAGAGTGTTTTTACAGCTCCTCTTCAAACGCAGTAGTTCTGGGGAGGGAATTTCCAGTCTGAAAACGCCCCTGCCAAAAAACGCTGATTACAGCCTATGTGTGCATGGACACATAGGATAACATGCTGGGGAGTTTACTGGCTGTAGAAAAAAAACACCTGCCAAAACAGCAGCTATGAAAACGTCCAATGTGTGTGAGGACTTACCAGACCTCAGAGCACCCCAATGCATGCACCCGCTACAGATCTCAGATCACCCCAATGCATGCATATGCTACAGACCTCAGATCACCCCAATGCATACATACTCTACAGACCTCAGATCACCCCAATGCATGCATATGCTACAGACCTCAGATCACCCCAATGCATACATACTCTACAGACCTCAGATCACCCCAATGCATACATACTCTACAGACCTCAGATCACCCCAATGCATGCATATGCTACAGACCTCAGATCACCTCAATGCATACATACTCTACAGACCTCAGATCACCCCAATGCATACATACTCTACACACCTCAGATCATCCCAATGCATACATACTCTACAGACCTCAGATCACCCCAATGCATACACCCTCTAGAGATCTCAGATCACCCCAATGCATGCATAATCTACAGACAACAGATCACCCCAATGCATACATATTCTACAGACCTCAGATCACCCAATGCATACATACTCTACAGACCTCAGATCACCCCAATGTATACATACTCTACAGACCTCAGATCACCCCAATGCATATATACTCTACAGACCTCAGATCACCCCAATGCATATATACTCTACAGACCTCAGATCACCCCAATGCATACATACTCTACAGACCTCAGATCACCCCAATGCATACATACTCTACAGATCTCAGATCATCCCAATGCATACATACTCTACAGACCTCAGATCACCCCAATGCATGCATAATCTACAGACAACAGATCACCCCAGTGCATACATACTCTACAGATCTCAGATCACCCCAGTGCATACATACTCTACAGATCTCAGATCACCCCAATGCATACACCATCTAGAGATCTCAGATCACCCCAGTGCATACATACTCTACAGATCTCAGATCACCCCAGTGCATACATACTCTACAGATCTCAGATCACCCCAATGCATATACCCTCTAGAGATCTCAGATCACCCAATGCATACATACTCTACAGACCTCAGGTCACCCCAATGTATACATACTCTACAGACCTCAGATCACCCCAATGTATACATACTCTACAGACCTCAGATCGCCCCAATGTATACATACTCTACAGACCTCAGATCACCCCAATGTATACATACTCTACAGACAACAGATTACCCCAATGTATACATACTCTACAGACCTCAGGTCACCCCAATGTATACATACTCTACAGACCTCAGATCACCCCAATGTATACATACTCTACAGACCTCAGATCACCCCAATGTATACATACTCTACAGACCTCAGATCACCCCAATGTATACATAATCTACAGACAACAGATCACCCCAGTGCATACATAATCTACAGACAACAGATCACCCCAGTGCATACATATTCTACAGATCTCAGATCACCCCAGTGCATACATATTCTACAGATCTCAGATCACCCCAATGCATACACCCTCTAGAGATCTCAGATCACCCCAATGCATACACCCTCTAGAGATCTCAGATCACCCCAATGCATGCATACTCTGCAGACCTCAGATCACCCCAATGAATACATACTCTACAGATCTCAGATCACCCCAATGCATACACCCTCTAGAGATCTCAGATCACCCCAATACATGCATACTCTGCAGACCTCAGATCACCCCAATGTATGCACCCTCTAAAGATTTCAGATCATCCCCCCCATGCATATATAAAGTACAGACTTCAGATCACCCCAATGCATGCATACTCTACAGACAACAGATCACCCCGATGCATGCATACTTTACAGACCTTGGGTCACCCCAATGCATGCATACCCTTTAGACCTCAAATAAATCCCAAACCCTGTACTATTGGAAGCCATTTCTGAATAATTAGCTGCTATGTGCTTATTGTTATGTTTGCATATGTCATAAACACACCATTTTATACAGCTGAAAAGGTAATTTTACAGGCCCAATAGAGTTTGAATGTGTTGCTAGCAAACTGTTTTTCGGAACCATGGGAGTGCACTGCCCAATATCAGACAGTTGTTATATATAACCATTAAAAACTATTTCCATCTTAAACGGTTTTTAATGGTTATATATAACAGCTGTCTGATATAAGGCAGTGCAGTCCTGTGATTATGAAAAACCACATGATAGCAATACATTACAACTCTATTGACTGTCCTTGGTTATCATTTATTATAGATGAGGGTAGCGCTCGAGGCAGGTGAGTGGGACATTACAATGCAGGGACATAGTTTACCTGGGAGTCTTTAAAGCTGAACTTCAGGGATAATATATTTTGCATATTTACATTGGTCCAGCTTGGCACAATGGAAGTATGCATATGTGACACCTCATCAGCCTCTCTGGAAGGTGTGCCCAGATGGTGGCTGTGATGATGTTACATAGTCTGGAGCCCTGGGAAGTTTGTCTTTTTCCCTCCTGAAGGAAGGGATCTATGAGCTGAGAGTAAGGGGGCTGGTAGTCCCTGGAGCCCTTTGGACTGGATGCTGGACTACCATACAGGGGCTGCACTTATGGACTGATCATGTTCCAGGATCCTGTGAGTAGAGCCTCTTTTCTGTGCTGCAACTCAATTCATGGTCCCCAGCCATGAGGATATAGGCTGTTCCAGTCTACCTTTACCTGTGCTAAATATACTTCATGGTCCCCAGCTGTGATGTTATAGAGCAGGGGTGTCAAACTGGCGGCCCTCCAGCTGTTGCAAAATTACAAGTCCCATCATGCCTCTGCTTTTAGGAGCCATGCTTGTAAATGTCAATCTTGAAATGTAGTTTGGCAACAGCTGGAAGGCCGCCAGTTTGACACCTACTTCATGGTCCCCAGCGGTGAACCTATATACTGTTCCATTTGTCTAACCAAAATTCTTCTACACAACAAAAAGAAGAACAGTGGCGCTATGTAATATTACACCAAAATAACTTATAGAAACCAAATATCTGTGATTAATTTATATACAAAATAAATAAAAAGTGAAACGTAAGTCCATTTAAAAAATATATATATACAGTCAGGTCCATAAATATTGGGACATCGACACAATTCTAAAATTTTTGGCTCTCTACACCACCACTATGGATTTGAAATGAAACTAACAAGATGTGCTTTAACTGCAGACTGTCAGCTTTAATTTGAGGGTATTTACATCCAAATCAGGTGAACAGTGTAGGAATTACAACAGTTTGCATATGTGCCTCCCACTTGTCAAGGAACCAAAAGTAATGGGACAGAATAATAATCATAAATCAAACTTTCACTTTTTAATACTTGGTTGCAAATCCTTTGCAGTCAATTACAGCCTGAAGTTTGGAACGCATAGACATCACCAGACGCTGGGTCTCATCCCTGGTGATGCTCTGCCAAGCCTCTACTGCAACTGTCTTCAGTTCCTGCTTGTTCTTGGGGCATTTTCCCTTCAGTTTTGTCTTCAGCAAGTGAAATGCTCAATCGGATTCAGGTCAGGTGATTGACTTGGCCATTGCATAACATTCCACTTCTTTCCCTTAAAAAACTCTTTGGTTGCTTTTGCAGTCTGCTTTGGGTCATTGTCCATCTGCACTGTGAAGCGTCCAATGAGTTGTGAAGCATTTGGCTGAATATGAGCAGGTAATATTGCCTAAAACACTTCAGAATTCATCCTGCTGCTTTTGTCAGCAGTCACATCATCAATAAATACAAGAGAAGCAGTTCCATTGGCAGCCATACATGCCCACGCCATGACACTACCACCACCATGCTTCACTGATGAGGTGGTATGCTTAGGATCATGAGCAGTTCCTTCTCCATCCTCTTCTCTTCCCATCACTCTGGTACAAGTTGATGTCGGTCTCATCTGTCCATAGGATGTTGTTCCAGAACTGTGAAGGCTTTTTTAGATGTCGTTTGGCAAACTCTAATCTGGCCTTCCTGTTTTTGAGTCTCACCAATGGTTTACATCTTGTGGTGAACCCTCTGTATTCACTCTGGTGAAGTCTTCTCTTGATTGTTGACTTTGACACACATACACCTACCTCCTGGAGAGTGTTCTTGATCTGGCCAACTGTTGTGAAGGGTGTTTTCTTCACCAGAGAAAGAATTCTTTGGTCATCCACCACAGTTGTTTTCCGTGGTCTTCCGGGTCTTTTGGTGTTGCTGAGCTCACCGTGCGTTCCTTCTTTTTAAGAATGTTCCAAACAGTTGTTTTGGCAACGCCTAATGTTTTTGCTATCTCTCTGATGGGTTTGTTTTGTTTTTTTCAGCCTAATGATGGCTTGCTTCACTGATAGTGACAGCTCTTTGGATCTCATCTTGAGAGTTGACAGCAACAGGTTCCAAAAGCAAATAGCACACTTAAAATGAACTCTGGACCTTTTATCTGCTCGTTGTAATTGGGATAATAAAGGAATAACACACAACTGGCCATGGAACAGCTGAGAAGCCAATTGTCCCATTACTTTTGGTCCCTTAACAAGTGGGAGGCACATATGCAAACAGTTGCAATTCCTACACCGTTCACCTGATTTGGATGTAAATACCCTCAAATTAAAGCTGACAGTCTGCAGTTAAAGCACATCTTGTTTGTTTCATTTCAAATCCATAGTGGTGGTGTATAGAGCCAAAAATGTTAGAATTGTGTCGATGTCCCAATATTTATGGACCTGACTGTATATTTTTTTCTCACCTATAATAGTGAAAAACAAAAAGAAAGTCCTATTTGTGTCCATTCATTCAATTCCACATTGGTGATTTCAGATCTTCTCTACTTATATTACTCAACACCAAAGTGCTCAGTGCCACCATATCCCTCTAGGACACTCACTCACCAAAATTATTTGCCTTACATTCTCATGCTCAGCATATAAGGCATGTTGTTAATATTATTCCATTCCCTCATTGGGACTTTCCAGACAGCTCCAATATGTACTAATTTCCCACACTTTAACCTAAACAGCAGTGTCTTGCCTTAGCCCAGCCATGCTGCTCTTCCAGTAATCATCCGCTAATGGTGCAAGAGCAGAAAAAGGATTCCATCCTGCTTGGAGTGTTCATGGCTTCCCAACTTGCTTGGAGAGATCATAGCTTCCGATCTTACTTGGAAAGATCATAGCTTTGCATCTTGCTTGGAGAGATCATAGCTTCCCAACTCGCTTGGAGAGATCATAGCTTCCGATCTTACTTGGAAAGATCATAGCATTGCATCTTGCTTGGAGAGATCATAGCTTCCCAACTCGCTTGGAGAGACCATAACCTCCAATCTTGCTTGGAGAGATTATAGTTTGCATCTTGCTTGGAGAGATCATAGCTTCCCATCTTACTTGGAGAGATCATAGCTTTGCATCTTGCTTGGGGAGATCATAGCTTTCCTTCTTGCTTGGAGAGATCATAGCTTTGCATCTTGCTTGGAGAGATCAAAGCTTCCCAACTCGCTTGGAGAAATCATACCTTCCCATCTTGCATGGAGAGATCATAGCTTTCCATCTTGCTTGGAAAGACAGTAGTTTTCCATCTTGCTTGGAGAGATCATAACTTCCCATCTTGCTTGGAGAGACCATAACCTCCAATCTTGCTTAGAGATATCATAGTTTGCATCTTGCTTGGAGAGATCATAGCTTTCCATCTTGCTTGGAGAGATCATTGTTTCCCATCTTGCTTGGAGAGATCATAACTTCCCATCCTGCTTGGAGAGATCATAGCTTCCCAACTCGCTTGGAGAGATCATAACTTCCCATCTTGCTTGGAGAGACCATAACCTCCAATCTTGCTTGGAGAGATCATAGCTTTCCATCTTGCTTGGAGAGACCATAGTTTCCCATCTTGCTTGGAGAGATCATAACTTCCCATCCTGCTTGGAGAAATCATACCTTCCAAACTTGCTTGGAGAGATCATAGCTCCCCATCTTGCTTGGAGAGACAATAGCTTTCCATCTTGCTTGGAGAGATCATAGTTTCCCATCTTGCTTGGAGAGATCATAGTTCCCCATCTTGCTTGGAGAGATCATAGCTTCCTTTCTTGCTTAGAGAGATTATAACTTCCCATCTTGTTTGGATAGATCTTGCTGTCAAGAGTACAGTACAGTTACTGAGCGAAAAGTGTCCTCTACCAACAATGCCTAAGTTTGAAGTATCCCACATCACCCCAAGGCCCCTCCTGTTACAAGTTTCTACAAGCAAATAAATGTCAAAAGACAACTCCTCGACTGTTCAATGAGCCTGAGTGAGTGGACTGTGTGCCAGGCTGCCTCTGCACTGTTTTGGAAAAGAACCTGTTGAATCAGCAGCAGCCCCGCAGGGCTAGTGCTACAATGGTATGCCAGAAAGCTTGGTATACACGCCAGGGTTTGTGCTACTTTAAATAGTTTGGGCCATTACTAAGAAATCAGCGCTGTATAAACTGTATGAAGCATCAAATACATACAGTATACAGCAAAGTGATCCAGCAGCAGTACATAGACATCCCGTCCTGTACCCAAAACAAAATCTGGAAGTCATCCACCATCCACCTGCCTCTCCGGGGGCAGAATCAAAGGAAGCCTTGTATTCATTGGTAAAAATTCAAGGCTTCTTATGAATGACTGGGTAGCGCTCAGCCCAATGTGATTTTATCCTGGTAGACGGATGGGAAGTCCATGTATTGCTGCTGGAACACAGAGCTGTATATTGTATTAAGCTGATGCTTCATACAGTTTACACAACATTGACAGCAGTGGCCAGCTTGGCCCAAACAAACAATTTTAAGTAATTGAAAACCTGAGGTTAGGTTTTAGGTCAATGGTCATTCAACACCCAAAAGAGGGAGCAGCTGGGAAGGAGAAAGTGTGGGGTGGAGGGGTAATGCAGATCACCCTCTGTTTTTTGGCACTTTCAGCAACTGATTTAATCACTGACTATGTAGCTGCTTCATCTTTTATTCCTTTCCTATGTTCTAGTTTAAGGTGGCTCCATAACCACATGCCCCAGGTTACATGTTTTAGGGTGGCTCCTTTCCCATGCAGCATCTTATGAAGCCACCCTTGGATGCCGAGACTAGAGTTGTGTCTCCCTACACTGTGTGCATCAATAAAACACACAGCCCCATAGCCTAGGATGACAAGACACTTCCCTGTTCCTTTGCCCTCTTCTCCCGTGCTTTCTTCAAGCTAACAGACTGATTGGAGACTGCGCTGTCCATTGTTAACTCTTTCCTGTGAAGACTGGAAGATCAGGGAAGCAGCAATGAGAGAGCAGGAGCCAGTAGCATTGAAAGTTGTAAACTACAAGTGCTGGGGTAAGAAATTTAAGTTTACTTTGTTTCTTTTATTGTGCTCAACGTGCTTGGCTAAAAAAATATTAAGGGTTTAATAATATTTTAAGAGTGCGAAGGTGAATTTAGTGAAAGTTGTAAGATAGGCACAGTTATTGTGAATTTGTTATTGCCCCCTCCTCTCTCTTGCACCCGAATATTGTCTGTCTTTGTGATGCATAGACTCGCTGACCAAAAGTGAATTGCAGAAGAGGACCTCTATCAACTGAAATTGCTATTTGCTTATCAACGCTCCCTGGGGGTTTGGGTTTATAGTTCTATATCATTATTTCCCCATTGCAGACACATTTCCCTGCTGGCACAGTATATCATACATTGCGTCCTGCAAACCTGGCAGAAGTGGGTCCATTAAGCTAATTAATGATTATTTATCTATCTATATTGCTGGCAGATGTGCGTCTTTATCTTGGAATACAAATTTCGTTATCTGTGTTGGGTTGTCTTCTGCTGCCCTCACTTCAATCACCGGCAATACAGTGACTGAACAGAGATGGAGCACAGCGGAGATGACTGATAGGAATCGGTGGGAATTAATTTTTTTTGAGAATCTCTCTTGCTGAGAGGGATGGATCCCTGCGGTGGTGACGGAGGAGGGAGGGCAAACACCTGACAATCCACCGCTCAGGGAGCTCTCCACTCCATTTACAAAGCTCTTGAAGGTGTACTCCATTATAATTAAAGAGCAGCATCAGGGGCGTAACTACAGATCATGGGGCCCCATAGCACATTTTTGATGGGGCCCGCTGGCAACCTTCCTACTCCCTCCCTATAAAATATGTCCATTTATTATAGCTGTCACCATAGTCCATACATTACTAGGGAGCAGAGCTGTGGATAAATATTGTAAGGGAAGAGGGGGCATGGGTGCAGGGAATTCACTTTTAACCCTTATTTTACAGCTAGCCACTATCCTCGGTAGATTGCCAGGCTTTTTCAGCATCTCAGATCTCAGGGACCTCATTGTAAGTTTTAAGCCCTTTCACCCCTACCACTGCCAGAGCAAACGAGTGCTGAAAGAAGGGGTCTAGTATTCATTAAAAAGAAAATAAAAAAAGCAATGGTTGTGGTAGCAATAATAATGACCATCCAATATTTTATCTTATAACACAATTGGAACTATTCCTGCACAAATTACTCTACAACCCTAATATAAAGTCTTAAAATTGTGGGAATTTTTTGGTAAAGTGCAAACTGCTCTCCGTTTTTAACTGGGAGACACTGAGAAAGACTGTTAGGCATACAGAGTTAATTTCAGTGCTGGCTGGGATGTCAAGAAGCTCTGAGGGCAATACATCTTTACTACTAAGATGGCTAAACGAATTCCTCTTACTGTACAGCCTGCAAGTGGGACCAGCGACTGGTGACAACCAGGGGCACTCTGACAACTCATGGGGCCCCCGGGCAATAGGGGATCATGGGGCCCCTATGTCCTCACCCACACTCAAATCACACCCAAAAAAGCCTTTGAAAGGTACCAGGGGCATCTCATGGGGCCCCCTATGACCCTGGGCCCTTGGGCAGTGCCCGAGTGCTTTAATGGTCAGTCCGCCCCTGATGACAATCATTCTGAAGTCTCCTCCTGTACTACTATCAAGTGACATTGACTCCAGAACTTTGCAGGCACCCTCAAATGGGAAGTTGTGCAACCACAGCTCAAAGAACCCCGAGCAACCTCTGGAGGAACCCTTGAGTTCCACAGAGACCTGGTTCGTAAGGGTTGCTGTTTCATATGTATTAGATGATCTAGACTAGTCTTTCTCAACCTTTTCCACCTTAGGATGCCCTGTAATTAATTTTCAGGTTTAGGGGAACCCCTGCTAAAACCAGTTTTTTGGCGGCCAGTTGGAAAAATGCCTCTCTTACAGTGGCAGTCAGAATGCCCCTATTAGAAACAGCTATAAAGTTTATTGGTGTTGTGCCGCTGGCTATTTCAAGTGGCATTGGCCCAAAAGCTATACAGGTTTCCAAAAATGGGAAGCCAATCAACTACAACTTAAGAAACCCCTGGCAACCTTTAGAGCAGGATTCTCCAAATTACGACCCTCCTGGTGCTGAGGAACTGCAAGTCCCATGAGGCCTTGCAAGACTCTGACAGCCACAGGCAAGACTCCCAGAGGCAGAGGCATGATGGGACTTGTACTACTTCAACAGCTAGAGAGCCATAGTTTGGAGACCCCTGCTCTAGAGAAACCTTCATCAAGAAAGGCTGTTATGGAGAGGTGGATTCAAAGGTGTGATAACTCAGTGGTCAGCATATTCAGAAAGGCAAAGAGAAGGCTAGCAGCAGAGTATCTTTTTTTTTTTGAATGCTTCATATTGGAGGTTGTAGCATCTTGGTGTACTGAGACACATACAGTTCTATTGAAGAGTATTTTCTTGGCTATAATGTACAGAAGGTATCACACTAGAGAGTCAGCTTTCCCTGTGATATTGTAATTCCATTGAATATTGATTCTTGTGGATGCGCTATTTTTATCGGTTATTAATCCCTTTGTACTTAGAAATGTAATTAATCATATGCATAACTGCTCTTGTAATCCTTGCTTGCTATGGTGGTAATTGTGGCCAGTTCTTTGTGAGGAAGCTTGTAGCATATCTACAGCAATTTCATGCAATGCTGAATTCTTTGGTTCCTTTATTGACTTATCAGTGATTGCATATTCTACCGATCCCTAATCTTCTAGGCAATGACTTGATTTGTAAACTCCGGCCTGGTATTATGTTGACTGATCTCAAATCTAGGAGCAATTTTACTGATCAGTGAATCTTCTTTGTGACCACTCAGGGGATCCCATTGTTGGAGTTAATTAATGCTCAGAAGATTGAAATTATTGATCAAAGCCAAGAAGTTTGTTAATGAGCTAGCAAAACCATTTGTAATGCATTTCATTCATTAAGTTAAAATTCTTCGCCCTGCTAACAGAATTGTCAGGAATGGGCAACAATTAGGTTTGCCTCTAGGGCTTGAATTCGAGCTCTGTTCTAAATTATAATTTGCTTCTAGACTGCATAGGCAAAGCTGTTAAAATCTGTTAATATAACTTCACATCAGAATATTTTTTTTTATTGACTTTGAGTTAAACTATATGTTAAATATATGTTAGCCCCAACATAATTAATATCAAGCAAATGGCTGCCTGGTAAACTTTCCTCAAACGATGCGTGGCCAAAAACAGTTAGGCTACCTTCACACTAGCCTTGTTTTCAAGCGGCAGAAAGGTGTTTGGGAAGCGTTTCTACCACTTCCCAAACGCCTCGGACAATTCTGCCCATTGCAGCACATGGTGCTGTTCTAACGGGAGTGGCAGCGCCGCGACGCTTCACGGTGCGGCAAAACGGACGCCTCTGGTTGAGTCAGGAGGCATTGAAGCCTCCTATTCTAGCCTATGGTGCCGCTCCGCAAACGCTCGGCCGGCCTTTGTGGGGCGGTTGTGACGCGGTTGCGGGGCATTTGCGAAGCGGTAACAACATTCAAACTTCATTATAGGCGTTTGTGGGGCGTTTTTAACGCTCGGCAAATGCCTAGCAACCACCGCTGAACCACGGAGCGTTTGCGGAGCGTTACAAAAAGCTCCCCAAACACCGGACCAACGCTTGCCAAATGCTATAGGGGCGTTTGGCAAGATTTGGCAAAACAGTCAAGTGTGAACGAGCCCTTAAAGTTGCTCTTATTACCTGCTGCTGTTGCCAGGTCCATCAACACAGCTTCCCAAAACTACCTGCTGGAGTCTCATGGTTGCTAGCAACAGAGCAGAAGCAGCTTGGAGGAGGAAGGAGAGGAGTGGCTTGCTTATGTGTCTGTAGTGGCATTTGTCCATTCAGCTTAATTCTGGAGCATACACTCAGGGATGACTTCATAGGATCCAGCAAGGATAAGCCACCCTAAAAACAAACACTGAGAGTTATGCAGGCCATAGATGGGGAGAAAAACGGCAGATTTTCAGCCGATTAACGAACTATCGGTCAGTCTAAAAAACTTACCTGACCACCAATTATTACGAAAATCGACCGATTAATGAGTAACCTATAACGGGAAATGATGTCATTTTGTGGCCTTTGTGATCCTTTTTCGGAAAACGATCGTTCGTTTTTGACCATCAATGAGGATAAAGTCGGGCGTTTTTCGAAAATTTTCCAACATCACCGATAATCTGAAAGTCCAAAATACACAAAAAACGGCCGACAAAATCGTCCACTAACGATAAGATAATCGGCCGGTTTTATTTTCGGACGAAAAATCGGCCGTTTTTCTCTCCATCTATGGCCTGCATAAGAGGCTAAAGCAAGAGGAAGGAAGAAGGGCTTTAGTGCATCATGTATGGTACGTCTTCACCTTAGCAAACAAAATTAAAAGAAAAAACTAAGGCAGAAGTTATGCCATCCCACTCTGGCCAATAAAGACAGCCAAAGGCACAGAAAAGGCTGGGGAAGGAATGCCTACTGGAATGCAGGTATTTGTTCCATTAGTGGTGGTTTAGTTTTACTTTAAGACCCTTTTTTCAGTTAGCGTACATGCTCAGTAACTATCAAGTACCCGGTGGAGACTGGAATGTAGTAGAGGCCTCTTTTGTACCTCCTGCCCAACACTCCTGAAGGTGGAGACAGAAAGTGTGAAGACACAATGGAGCCGGAGGTGGCTCCATTTTGGAATGCATGTACTCCTTTGGACTGAATAAAGATTTACTTTATCTATACTCACCTTTTTGCCGACTTCTCCTTACTTTGGAGGACAAGTGCTAGAGTAACTGTCCTGTGATGTCCGCTCTTTTGGTGGGTAAAGCTGGAAGTTGAAATCTTCAGGACAGGATACTGAAGCAGCTTGGCACCAGAGTAGGAGATGGAAGAAAAGCCAGGAAGCAAGCAGCAGTCAGCCACAGCTGGGCAGGAGACCAAATCTGCAAGCAAAGCAAGTTGGCGACTTCTGCGCACTGTGCGCTTCAGCATGCGTTGACCCCGCTCTGTCATTTTACGTGGCCTACCACTTGGTGGCTGAGTTGCTGTTGTTCCCAGTTGCTTCCACTTTGTTATAATACCACTAACAGTTGAGTGTGGAATATTTAGTAGCCAGGAAATGTCATGGATGGACTTATTGCCCAGGTGGCCACCTATCAGGGTACCACACTTAGGCTAGGTTCACACTAGCCTTGTTAGCAAGCGGCAGACAGGCGTTTGGGAAGTGTTTTTACCGTTTCCCAAATGCCTGGGAAAATTCTGCACATTGCAGCACATAGTGCTGTTGAAACGGGAGCGTTAGCGTCGTGTTGCGTCGCGTCACGTCAAAACGGACGCCTCTGGTCAAGTCAGGAGGAGTTGAAGCCTCCTATTCAAGTCTATGGTGCCCGGCTGGCATCTGCAGTGCGATTGCGATGCGGTTGCGGGGCGTTTGCGGAGCGTTAACACCATTCAAACTTCATTATAGCCATTTGTGGGGCGTTTTTATGCTCGGCAAACGCCTAGCAACCGCCACTGAACTGCGCATGCGGACCAACGCTTGTCAAACGCTATAGGGGCGTTTGGTAAGAGTTGGAAAAACAGTCAAGTGTGAACGAGCCCTTAGAGCAGCAATGGGCAAACTACGGCCCGCGGGCCGTATACGGCCCGGCGGACCTTTTAATCCGGCCCGTGGAGCTGTCAGGATGGCTGTCAGGATGTGTGTAGGCGGGGCAGCGTGATGAACGTGAGGGGAGCTAGGCTCCTCTCACAGTCCGCCCTGAAGACCGGAACGGCACGGGAACACGGCGAGAGGAACGCGTGGAGCAAAGGTAAGTAAATTGACACAGGGGGGACTTGGGGACTTAATATGGGGGATGAATTAATATGGGAAATGAATTACTATAGGGGGGATGAATTACTATATGGGGGATGAATTACTATATGGGGGATGAATTACTATGGGGGATGCATTACTATGGGGGATGAATTACTATGGGGGATGAATTACTATGGGGGATGCATTACTATGGGGGATGAATTACTATGGGGGATGAATTACTATATGGGGGATTAATTACTATGCTTACTATGGGGGAATATTACTATACTTACTATGGATGACACATACACATCATTCATCTACTCTTGGTCCGGCCCCCGGGTCCAATATATGAACCCATTGCGGCCCTCAAGTCAAAAAGTTTGCCCACCCCTGCCTTAGAGTCACTAAGCTCCTGAGAGCGACCTATTCTTCCACAAATGTTTGTAGAAACAGTCTGCATGCCTATGTGATGATTTTATACACCTTTGGCCATGAAGGTGATTGGAACACCTGAATTCAATGATTTGAAGGGATATCCTAATACTTTTGGCAACATAGTGTATATATACAGTATATACAGCATATACATCTACATATCAATACCACACATAGATCTATCATTTCACATGTGGCTGTTACATCTGCAGCAGGCAGGATTGTTTGTTCCTTTGATTTAATAAGCCTGGAGTTCTGTAGCATTGAATCCAATTAGTAGCAGAAGTCCTGCCATCGAGTATCTGCTGCAAAAGTGTCCATTCTTTTCCTGATAATTTGTGCTCGGTGTGGAGCGAAGCAGTTATATCTGATTCCCATTTAGACTGGAAATTAGGCTTATAATACGCAAGCTGTGTAACAGGTGTGCATATATCCTGAAGATTAAATTAGTTTTTTTTAAAGAGTATATTTGCTACATTCTTCAAAGGTTTTGACAGGAACTTTAACACAAATAGAAGTACACTGCCAAATGAAATCACAGAGCAAGGTCCTACTGAACTGATTATAGCTGTACAGGTATAATACATGAATACAGTACAAGTGCAGTACCATGATTATATATCAACGAGGCTCCAACTGCAATTGCAAGGGGCTGAACACTCAGTGGTGTATTTATAAAACATTGCAGAGCTTATCATTCCTTGAAACTGCATGCACATTTGTTCTGTGTGAATGAGGGAAAATCAAATGTTATTAGGCTATTTCCTTACCAGGTTGAATGTTATTTTTTCCATCATAATAGAGGGGATGAGAAAAATACCACTTTATGGCCACTAGATGGATGATAGGAAATACTTATGTAGCGCTACCCCCTAAGGAGCCGCTGAGTATTTGAGATCCCCTGTTCTCTCTGTTCCCGATTTGGAGCACGGCCCCTGCTGTCACCACCATATAACCTTGACCAGGAGAATCCCCTGGTTACTACACACAAAATAATCACACAGTTTAAAGTGAATAAGTGCTCTGATTGTATTGAAGTTAGGGTAAAGCAATGCAGGCACAAATGAAACGTTAACAGGTGTGTACAAAAGGCAGTAACTCTAGAAAATTTAGCCTAAATGAACATACACAGTACCACTTTAAATACATCCAATTATCCTGCAGGACCAGAGTTTAACCAGTAATTCCAGCCCTGAGATACTTTCCCCCAAAGTGAGCTGAAACTGAGTATAAAGAGTAGTTGGATTAATTCACCTATGGACTCTCAATGACAAGACACAGGCTTGAACTTTCAAATTAATTTACATGCAATAATGTCCCCTTTGGTATCACTCCCAAATATAGGAGCAGATTCTTCTGCACACTTGATGGGGCCCCAGTTGGTGCACATCAGAGTTGAGGTCCTTTTGGATGGGAATATGATCTCCAGAAGAGGGTATAGTAACAAGAGAAGGTCCCCCTAAACTGATGATGAGAAACTGGGGAAGGTCCCTTTAACACAGGAGATGAATGCAAGAATTGTTAAAGCTGGGAAAGGAGCCGAAGTAGACTTTAGCACACACATCCTCACTCTCTCATAGTCTCCTTCCTTTTTTTCTGGGATTTCCTTTTTATCTGCTCTCGTTCCTTTGCTCCCCCACTTGGGAACTGTAGTTCTGTGTCAACTAAACTGAAAGAATAAATCCTGCATGCAGAATACAAGTCCCAGCATTCTTTGCATTGCTGTATATTTTTCTGTGCCAGCTGAACTGCAGAGCATTGCCATCTTGTGGCCATCTAACAGTCTGCAGAAAGTAACCATGCAGTGTGTTACACTTATTTAAGTTGATGGTCAGCGCCCTCTGTTGACAATAATGCGGCATTTTCCTGAAACACTTTATTTTTCTGAACAAATACCTGTAGAGAAAAAAACCTAATAACATTTGAGTTTGTCCTCCAAATATTTTTATTAATTCGCGATCATGTTTAGTGAAATACAAAACACAAGCAAACAAAGAATTGTGATGGTTTTTTTTGGGGGGGGGGGACAAGGAATGAAGGTGGTCTGTTTTTTTAAAAACAGTTTTAAATGCATTTACAAGACTCTTATTTTGGAATTACAGTCAGGAACAAAAATTTAATATATTTCAGCTTATTATTTCTGCATTCGTTTTTATTTTTCAGGCTTCACACTACAATCATTTAGCAGCGCTGCTCTTTCACATATATTTCCAATCAAATACCCCCCCCCCCCAACTCATTTCAACCCTCCCACAGGGCGTCTTCAGAAGCTCACACAAATTATTATTCACATAATGATGTATTTATATTGTATTCATTTATTTAACCACTTGCCTACCAGGCACTTATACCCCCTTCCTTACCAGGCCAATTTTCAGCTTTCAGCGCTGTCGCACTTTGATTGGCAATTGCGCGGTCATGCAACATTGTACCCATATGAAATTTTGATCATTTTTTTCTCACAAATAGAGCTTTATTTTGGTGGTATTTAATCGCCGCTGGGCGCTTTACTTTTTGCGCTATAAATAAAAAAATTGCAAAAAATTTGAAAAAAAACAAAAAACGTTTCTTTGTTTCTATTATAAAATTTTTCAAACAGGTAATTTTTCTCCTTCACTGATGTGCGTTGATGAGGCAGCACTGATGGGCACTGATAGGCGGCACTGATGGGCACTGATAGGCAGCACTAAAGGGCACTGATAGGCAGTACTAATGAGGTGGCACGGATAGGCGGCACTGATAGACAGCACTAATGAGGTGTCACGGATAGGCGGCACTAATATGCAGCACTGATAGGCGGCACTGATAGGTGACACGGATGATGGGTACTGATAGACGGCACTGACTGGCATCACTGCTGTGCACTGACTGGCGGCACTGACTGGCACAACCCCTGGGCACTGACTGGTGGCACTGACTGGCAGCACTGCTGGGCTGCATTGGTGGATGGCACTGGTGGGCAGCACTGGTGGGTGGGCACAGGTGGGTGGCACTGGTGGGCACAGGTGGGTGGCACTGGTGGGCACAGGTGGGTGGGCACAGGTGGGTGGCACTGCTGGGCACAGGTAGGTGGCACTTCTGGGCACAGGTGTGTGACACTGCAGAGTGGCACAGGTGGGTGCACTGCTGGGCACAGGTGGGTGATCTGCTGGGCACAGGTGGGCGGAGCTAGTGGGCGCACTGCTGGGCACAGGTGGGCGGTACTTGCGGGTGGCACTGCTGGGCACCGATCATCAGGGCACTGATCATCAGTGCCCTGATGATCGGTGCCGATCCCCACTCTGACAACTGCCAGTTCTCGGCAGTACTTTCCTCACGATCTGACAGCGTGAGGAAAGTGCAGCCGAGAACCGGCACTTGCATTTCCCTCTGATCAGCATGTCATTGGACACCGCTGATCACGTGGTAAAAGGCCGCTGTGATCGGCCTTTTACCACATCACGTGATCAGCTGTGTCCGTAGGACACAGCGATCACGGAGATCGCCGGGTGCACGCCCCCTGGGGCGCGCAGGAGAGCGCGTTCTGGGGGGACATCCTATGACGTCCTCCCAGAACTGGCCAGCCGCAGTGGAGCCGTCATTCGGCTATCTGCGGTCGGCAACTAGTTAATATTGGTGTGATTTCACATTTCACTTGGTTTGGTATTGATATTTAACATAGCGCCGGAATATTACACTTCCTGTCCTAGAGTGACAACACTCATTGTACTGTATCTATGGAGGAGCAACATTGTCACCCTCAGACTGAAAGTGTGCTAGGACTACAGAAGACTTTCCCATTCTCATCATCTCATAGGGGGAGGTGTTCTGTATTCTACAGAGATAGCTTGGAACAATGCAAACTGATGAGTCAGCGTAGGGAATGCAGGAAGTTATCTGGATTTCTGGCAGGATCAACTGGTTTTTCTTGCAGTTATTAAGCCTAAGAAAACACTTTCAATGTTTTTTTTTTTAACAAACCAAAAGAGACCAAATAGATAACGTTTATTTTTAAGGTTTACATTAGGCATGGATGACAGCTTGGTTTTTGGGGGCGGGCTGCAGGGAGTCTTTTGGTATCCCCTGCAATAAAATTTCATTTTTGGTGAGATACAAACGGAAATCACCTCTAAAGGGATGCTTACCCTGCAATCTTCTTCATTAAAACCCTGCAAGTGCAACAGCTGATTGATAGTTATAAAACCAATCCCATTCTCCTTCACTTTGCACATGGACACAGACAAACAAACAAACAAACAGCTGTTTCTTCAGAATAACAAAAGGTAGGAATCTTCAACGAAGTGTGTTAAAATCCTTGCAATGTACATTGATGACCTAGAGAGGAATGTTTTTTCACCAACAAAAATAAAGTTACTCTTTAACCCCTTCACGTCGGATCGTCCCGGCGTGAAGAGGAGTTCCTGCGCTGAGAGGTGGGCAGAACAGGGCTTAGTGTCATGTGGCTGCCGTGACGTCAAGTCACGGCAGGTCACATGATCGGGAAAGGTCCCGATCGAAAGAGCGGACCGGGACCTTTCCGTGAGTACAGCACATGTGTGCTGGGAGCGCGCAGGGCGTGCGCTCTCAGCACATATGTTTTTGTTACATGAACGCAAATGTGCGGTCGCTCGGCATCTAGACTCAGACACCAGGAGGCCGGGAGGCCGCACATTTGCGTGCAGCCAGCGTGAAGGGGTTAAGTAATTGCTTTATCGAGCTCTGGTCCCCTTTAAAGAAGTTCCCAGTCGACGCAACGTGTAGGGGCAGAGGTTCCTGAGAGGCATCAGTCTGGAGCAGAGGAGAGTTATCTTTTTATCTGCTGCCTGATCCATCCCAGCACCTGAGCTGTCAGCCTGTGAGAGCAGGGAGCTGCGAGCAGCAGGAGCCTAACCCTCTCTGTGTACTGATAAGCCTGTTATTCAGTTGCATTGTGAGTGCGGTTTTTACAGAGAGTGAAGTCACTTAATGAATTTCAATACAGAGGGCACTGTCAGTGTTTTCCTTGATGTCTTCTATGGTTTTTATGTGACTTTTGGAGATGTATTCTTTGGAACAAGTGCTAGCCACCTGTAGCTGATCCTGACTCTTAAAGGGGAACAGGCATTTGTGACCTTTTTAATCTAAAGGTCCATGAGTTTAGGTGAGCGTCCATCTTCTTTCTATCTGGTGGTGGAGTTTCTCAAATTCACGTTTGATTGAATATTTTTTTCATCCACTAAATTGTGACACAGATTTGTGAGTGGATGAACTAAGCATTTATTATTCACAAAGACGAATTTCACCAATTTCATTTTTTTCATTATTAACACATCATTAACAGTTGACATTTTTTTTTAATTCATGCATTTATATTTGTGAAAAACATTTGCCACGGAGCATGTTAGCATTTTAGTATTGGGGCCACATCTTATTATTTGATTTTAGCACGGCATTGTTGTGCCCTATTAGGTCCGGAAGGTGGAAGCTTTTAGTGCTGCATCTTTTTTCTTCACATAACCCATTTGTATTTATTTTATTCACATTAGTATTTTTTTTTATTTATTATAAAATGTAGTAACACATTTCTAAAAGATTCCAACATTAGAATTTCTTTCCTGAGCTGACTGTCAGACCAGTCATACATATATGGATAAAAGAACAATCAATTGATTATACATTTGGTTGTTTGCAATGTTCTTTGGCTTAAAAATGATCGCTTTGAACAACAAAGAAAAGGTCGATGTGCTCCAGATTTGATTGGATTTTCCACAAGGATAAATCATTCGTTTATAAAGGCGATGATCACTTGTTGATTAAATCAATCAGCCAACAGATGTCATTCCTTTGAAGAATTGATCATTATATTAAACTGTAACATTGATACCTGTATGGACACTATTAGAGACATGGAGACCCCAAAAACAATTAGATTTATTTAAAATCTGTATTTCTTTATGCTGTTGTTATTTATTACAGTTTTTAAAGCTTATGTTTAGTTGTTTTTTTTTTTTAATCAGTATAAGGGCCAGTACTTACATTTAATGTGTCCCTTGTGCTGGTGCTGACTGTCCTAATTGAAAAGTCCTCAGCCCTTAACCCCCCCTCCCCCCATACCCCTGCAGCTGTACTCTTCCTGTGCTAAGGAGGTTAATATGAGCCACTGACCCTGACCCACTCCCCCGACTTCTCCAACAAGGTGAATGGTTCAGCCAGGGTGCTAGGAGTAATCACTGTCCAAATCTTGCCTCCTACCTTCTGTAACATCTCCAAAATACGCGCCTTCTTAACCAACCACACCATAAAGCTAATATTTCTCTCCCTGGTTATGTCTCACTTCGACTTTTGTAATTCCCTTCTTATTGGGTTACCTTTACATAGACTATTCCCCCTTCAGTCCATCATGAATCCCACTGCCAGACTCATCCACATTACAAACACTACCACCCATTCAGCTACATCACCAACCTCATCTCATACCTCATCTACAGTTGCAAGAAAAAGTATGTGAACCCCTTGGGATTACGTGGAGTTTTGCATGAATTGGTAGACTGATTGCTACACTGAAACAGTTTTGTGAAGAGGAGTGGTCCAAAATTACTGCAGATCATTGTGCAGGTCTGATCTGCCACTACAGGAAACGTTTGGTTGAGGTTATTGCTGCCGAAGGAGGGTCAACCAGCTATTAGGTCCAAAGGTTCACATACTTTTTCCTCCCTGCACTGTGAATGTTTACATGTTATATGCAATTAAACCATGGCAACATCTAATGTTTGTGTAGTATTATGTTCAGCAGACTGTGTTCTTCTATTGTTGTGACTTAGATGACGTTCAGAGCACATTTTATGCCCAATTCATGCAAAATGCCACGTAATCCCAAGGGGTTCACATACTTTTTCTTTCAACTGTACATACCACCCAGACCATCTCCTCCCATGCTCACCTCCAGGACTTCTCCAGAGCCTCTCTCTTCCTCTGGAACTCCCTACCCCAATATATCCCACTATCTCCTACTCTAGCCACCTTTAGGCAATCCCTTAAAACCCATCTCTTTAGAGAAGCCTAACCAATAAACTGTACCTTTTATGTCTCCATCAGCTCATCACCAAAGACTCATTTACATTTGTGGTGGAGAGGTGGTAAAACCACGCAGCTGAGTCACATTTTTAACACCCTCAAGCTGCTGCTGCTTTAGCTGCAAAGGCAGTGGCTGGAGTGTAAACAAACCACGGTGGCAATGCTTTGCTTCATGGCTATGGCAGGATTTATGCCCCTTGTTGCGCTCAATGGGCACTACCTTCCGCTGAACTTGACTAAGTCAAGTGAATGGGACCGTGGAGCAGTGTATGTGATTGAGGTGGCATTTAGGGCTTACAACAGGCTGTGAGCAGGCAACATAGTGTTTTGTATTGTAAACAAGCTCTTACAGTTATTACGTTTTGTATCACGTGACCCTCCCTTTTAGATTGTAAGTTCTAATGTACTGTGTCTCTCCATTTTGAAAAGCACTGCTCGAACTGTTGGCGCTAAATAAATCCTGTATAATATTAATAATGTAGTTGCAAATATGTTTAAAACATTTTTTTCTGTTGGTTGTAAAACTCTCTTTTCTTCATCGCCAAGCTTGGAAGCGATTTGCAACCACTCCCATCATCCTCAGCAATTATGAAGTCATCATGAACTGGTCCAAAGTTCAGAGTATTTATAGAGTATGTGCCATCTCAGCAGCACAAAGTTGCAGCACCCCATAAGTGCACATTTGTGCTGGCGGTGTGCCAGATAATCCGGTGTTTCAGCCTGCGATAACATGCCAGCTAGGCTTGGACAATACAAGGTATTGCGTGCCGAAGCTGAGATATCCGCTACAGGGAGATACATCTCCAGGCAGCCTTTGACAATCAACGTCCAAGAGTCTTGTAATTTATAATTGCTATTTAAACGTGCGATGTATAATTTTAATTAACATATTAATGAACATTTTTCAAAGGCATTTAGCCGTGTCTTTGCACAACCGCCACGATGGGCCCCTGTAGAAGGGGTCTGTTTATGAATTCTGGGCCGTAACCTAACAGCAGTTTTAATCTTTATTAGAAAAGGATCTTCTGTCAGCACCTTGTTATGGATTTTCTAAGGTGAGAGCAACTTGGTTCCTACTGTCATGGTGGCTTATTAACTAGTCATTGGAATAATTATTGCTTATCAAGTGGTATGTCACTTTAAAGAGACCCTGTCAAGTCTTTAGGTAAATCCAAATGGCAGGTCCATGCAATAGAAGATGGATTATGTTCATATCTACGGTGGTCCAGGTCTCCTACCCCCCTTCCATTTAATTGCAACATTTGCACCAGACTCCCCAGCATTCAACACAGATGGGAATGTTGGATGCCTGTGTCCCCTTCTGCGTGTTGTGGATCCGCCTTCACACTCTGTAGTGAAAAAAAGGTCGAAGGTTGGAATCACGGCACGTGGTGGGGACACAGTCATCGGACACAGACCACCGGAGAGGTGAATACACTTGCTCTTCTATTTTTGGGACCTGCCATGTGGAGTTATTTAGGGACTTGACATTTATTTAACTATTAATTTCCATGAAAACTCCGTGAAAACTGATATTTACAGTTTGATTGGTTGTTACCAACCTGAAAAAATCTTATTCTCTCAGGAATTTCTGTGGCAAACTAATTCCATCAAGTTTTGCTCAACTTCTATGTTTTTTTTAAATCATGTTATGATGCCACCTTCCCTTGATGGTTCCTAATAATGTGGAATAATCAGATCATTGAGCAAACCATATGTGTAGGGGTGACACTCATGGAAAGACTCGGAACCTTGGTCCTGGGGGCTAAACACAACCAGCTAGCCCTTTCATGGTAGGAACAGATTCCTGTAGGCTAAAGAAAATGTAGCATGCAAGATGTGCCATGGTGCTGCATTGATTGGTGGACATGGTGAAAGGTGTTCCTAAAAGGAAAGGTTATTGTGACACCATTTTACATCTTCAAGTATTAGCCCCCTTTGCAGCTGTTGGCATTTGGGCACATCTCAGAGCCACAAAGATGTTGGTGTTATACCTCTTCCAGAAACTATGATGGAGAGCAAATAGTTATTTGATACCACCATGTGTCACCAAGTACAGGTCCCACTTTGATCAGTGTCCCAATGAGTGAAAAAAAATCTCTGTTTGGGGTAACATATTTTAGTGGTTCTGCTCCAGGAGTCAAACGCCCAGCCCAGTCTTCCCCCTAGTAACACCTTCATTATTACCAGGAAGAAACAAATAAGTAGAACTACAAAAGATATACCTTGCCCACAGCCTATTTAACTCACTGTGCTATCACAAAATCAAAATAGTTTTGGACTTTGTTGGCCTTTAGGCTGGATTCACACTTGCATCTGCATTATTCTGCATTTGTTTACTGCTTTGGCCCAGGGGGTACTTGGGTATGCATAAGCACCCTCAAAAATTCAACAAGCACCTCCACCAATTCACAGTCCATTTCCCAGTGGTCGGTGTGCCACAATAGCTCCTCCTTATTTACTCCCAGCACAGCACCCCCCAAAAAATTGTCTGGAGCCGCCCCTGCTTTGGGCAGAGGCGTGGCAATGCATTGTCATGTGCTGCCATTCCCATCAAAACCCCTCATAATGCGCATCAATGGATCAAGATATGGATGTGAACTTTTTCAAGGCATCACAGACATGTGAACAGGAACTATTAACTAATGGCAATCCCGTTGAAACAAGCTAAGCTCTAGACAAACAGCTAAATAATCGTCAGGAGCATCTAGCACTCCTGCTCCATCACAGCTGCTAGTCTCATTCCAGCATCCTGGTTTTGGCTGTGATATATTCCCCCTGTCTGTATGTTCACCTGCAAGGTGATTGATGTGGCCAGTCTCTGGATGGAGACCAAACCTGATTTAAGCCAGCCAAGCCTGCAGTCTCATGCTTGCGATAGTGTTTTTAACACGCGCTCAAGCTCCCTTTTTGTCCGCCCTGCTGCTTGGATTTCCCTGTTTATGGCATTGGATTGGATATCGACTAGTCTCTGAACTCTGCCTGCCTTTTGACTATGGATTAGACCCTAACTACTCTGAACCTTGCTTGCCTTGTACCTGGACTGTCATTGAACCGCTCTGCCTATCTGCTAACCTCAAGTACCTGTTTGCTTGGCTCAGTTTGCACTTGCCCCAGTGTGGTGGTCAGGCACATTAGCATTGTGTATATGGCCTGGGGCAACTGAGTGCCAGTAGACCTGCTTGCCTTATGCAAAAGGGGGCTGCTATAGGTGAAGAACACAGAAACCAATTATTGTGCCTGACCACCTGCGTTAGGGGTAAGAGTGACATTGCACAGATAAAATACATACAGTATATGAGAATGGTTTAAATACCAAAAGAGTTGCATTCTGGCTCCTTGTCCTGCTTCTCCCTGCTCCATTCTGAGCTTTGCTGTACAGGTGACTACAAGAGGCTGACGCCATGCCAAGTCCTGGTATTTACGCTGCTTGCATTTAAAAATAATACATTAAATGGTGCATTCATGGTTACAGGACTGTATTTATTTTCTGTATATGTCTGGAATGTGAAGGGGCCCTTAATTTGGAGCTGACACTGATTGTGGGGATGATTCTGGGAAGAGACTTCTGCATGTCGTAGGCTTCTCCTAACCAATCAGGAGTTTTCAGGAGGCACACAAGTGATAACTGGAACTACATCCAGGTATCACTTTGTTAAAAAGTACTCAGTCTCTTTCTGTGATGAGACTAATTCCCAAGGTCCGTCTTCTGGCAAAAAGATCTCCAAGGCTACAGAGGAGCCTGGGGGCACTAAGCAAGGGCCAAGCTTTGTGTCAGATCCAGCAGTGCCTGCAAAGACTAAGTTGATGGCATGCACAGACATTTCAACCTGATCTGCTCCCCTGCTTAATAATGGATGATTGATAAGGAAGCCAAGTAAATTTCAAGTTTTGCAGTAGGTGCTGTGTGTGAGCCTCAAGCTATTTTGTCACCATTAAAGGACTTCAGCAGGTAAAACAGTCCATGGTGCATTGCTAAGAACAAAACAGAACCAACTGGAGAGCGCAGAGTTTTCATCTGTCTGCTAATGTACAGACAGTCCATAAATATGCAAATGAATATGTCTTTTTATATGAAAAACAAAATGGCCATAACAACATATTCTTTCTGCATCTGAGTGTCATCCAGCTACAATGTTTATACAACATCCGAATTTGACATACAACTCAAAATATATTTGGCTATAGCTTGCCAAATGCTGGGGTGAGCTCTGTATGTCTGTATGGTCTGATGCCAAGTCAACCAGACATCATTGCATCCAAGAGTCATGTTATAATATCATTAATTAAGTGTTACTTAGAAAGGACCCAGATGGGATCCTACTGTTGGCAGTTCCCTGATGTTATGATGATGTGTCCACGGACAAGTTGAGCTGTCCTTGATATTTGGAGCAAATGTTCTAATAAATTCTAACTCTAATTAAATACATTTGGAGATGGTAATCCTATGATGGCAACCATCACCAACCAACAACATGGTACAAGGGAGTGGTGTAGCATTCTATGAGGGCTGTGCAGAAAGTAATGCCAAATTGATTATAACTTTTTTATTAACTTATATAGGTCATTCAAATTTCACATGGAGGTAGAATAACTCTTCTTCTATAATATCTCCCCTTCTTCTTTTTCATTGCAGGTAGATAATGGATTCCAAGTAGAAGCAACATGTTGTCACTGAGTTCTTGATGAAGGAGGGGTGCAGGTTGTCCGACATCCACAGAAGCAGGGGCGGACTGACAGCTCATGGGGCCCCTCGGCAATAGAGGATCATGGGGCCTCTGTGTCCTCGCCCACACTCAAACCATACCCAAAAAAAGTCTATGAATGGTACCAGGGGCATCTCATGGGGCCCCCTACTGACCCCGGGCCCACGGGCAGTGCCCTAGTGCCCAAATAGTCAGTCCACCCCTGCACAGAAGACAACATAATATTTATGGAGATGATAAAGAAGGGGAGATTAGCATTGAAGACAAACCATGCAATGGGTGACCATCAACTGGAACCATGGTCCACAACCCTAATTCGTCAAGAACTCAAGCGTGCTTCCATTTGAAATCCATTATTTACCTGCAATAAAAAGGCAGTGTGCAGAGGAGTGGAGGGAAATTGGATTTCACTATGGCTTCCTCAGTCACATTGCAGTGATCTGGTTAGATGCTCTTGCCCCATGTGAACCTGATGGCCATCTTGGGTCAGGTAAACTCTGGCCCCGGATTTTGACACGCATTATGCGAGTGGTTAGTGTAGGGACAAGTCACCCGTCTGACAGGGACAGTATTAGCAGCAGGTAAAGGTTCCGGTGGAGTAAGGAAAGAGTAGGGACTATGTCTATCTTCTCAGGAAGCTCCCCATTGGGTTGGACAGGCTAGGTCAAACTCTGCTCCTCATGACGGTTGCTGTCTGGAGCTTGGAACCTGTATCATGTCATCTCTGCACTGAACTGCTGTGAGTGCCTCGGTCAATGTACCTTCCCTCCTGTTTGTAGTGTGTTTACAGAATAATAACTTATAATAAAGTGTGTTCTCAAGATAAAAAAAAAAAATGTTTTTGTTTATATAAAGGTACATATACTGTACATAGGATAAAGAAAGACATAAAAACCAAACTTAAGCTCCACCTCAATCTACAAATGTTATTTTCTATCCTTGAAAAGGGTAAGAACCTCAGTGAATGGCTCAACACACACAAATAGAAAAATAGAAAATCTTTATTGAAAACCTATACTATACAAAAACCAACTATCCCAAAATGAAATAAAAAACAATTGGCCATTAATTTTAAAAAAACCTTCCCCATAGCAGCTGCGTGAAAAATGTAACGCATCACCTCCCAATGAGGGGCACATTGAAAATCAAATGAAAATGACCCAATAATTCATACAGTGTATATAATTCTGAGATATGAGACTATATCATGTAGAAAGACTTTCTCGTCCATGGGGATGACTTAGAATTGGATAATTCAGTGATTAGACAAACATTCAAAGTCCTTGTTGGACATTAAGCAAGATGTTGAATCCTCCTATTTGTAGCATGTCTTGCCAATAATTATCATATGAAATTATCCCAACTATTTGGTTTAATGGCCAAACAAGGGAGCCACCAGCCTGCTGAGATTGACGGAAGAATCCAAAAGCAATTGGACTGTGTATCTTTCCATCTTATTATAGATTTATCATGCTGATAATAGAATCCTTATATGAGAAGATATACAGTTATGCAAATTGATTTGCCAGTCCAGGGAGCCAATAGCTAGCTTGGGGTGCCAGAAAAAAAAATAGGCAACTAGGCATCATAGAAGGATTTATCCAGTATGAGGCAGAATTAGTGAACGCCTAGTATGGAAACCACCAACACTGCGGGGAAAGTTTCAATAAGTAAGTGTCCAGTAATGAAGCAAAGTGATAGTTAGCCATCCAGTAGGGTCTCAGGGTATCCCAGCTGTGCTCCATAATAATAGAGCTTCATAGATGTATCAAAAAGCTCCCCATGGTCTCATATTATATAGAAGAGGTAGGGAGGAAGAGGCATCCCAACAGATTGCAAAATGGGAAAAAGAACAGAAACCTAATCAGTTTCACTGGTACCGCCGGCTGCTTCAGAGGTGAATTCAGATGCCTATTGAGATGCATTCAAACGGAAGTGTGTATCAGGTAGTGCGCAGCCGGGGTTGCGTTTAGCACCCACATGTACACCGTCAGTATCTGCATTCGGAATATATGTCAGTGCTTTTTTGGGTGTTTCACACAACCCTCTGTTCCAGGGCTGTAGTTTTCTCAGGGGTTGGAGGGGAAGTTCAGCCTTGGGCACCTATAGAAAATTAGTTAGAAGGTGCATGCAGTTAGCTGCAGTGAATGGTAGTTGTGGCAAAATTGCATTAAGAGTGTGTACAACAAAAAAATTACCCCCCAAAGCTGAAATTCCCACAGTACAGATCTCCTATCCACAAACTAGTAAAGATCCCTTCCCCCCAGTACAGATCTCTCCCCCCAGTACAGATTCCCCCCCAACCACAGGACATATCTCCCCCCTCTTGGGGTACAGATATCCTATCCCAACACTAGTAAAGATTGTTTCCCTCCCCCTGGTTCTGATCTCCACCCCGTTACAGATCCCCCCCCACAGGTCAAATCTCCCCCCCAGTACAGATCTCCTTTCCTCCCACTAGTAAAGATTCTCCCCCCCCAGGGTTCGGATCTCGACCCCATTATAGATCCCCCCTACAGGACATATCTCCTCCCATCAGTAGAGATCTCCTATCCTCCCACTAGTAAAAATTCCCCCCCCCCCGTTCAGATCTCCACCCCATTGTCAAGGTCCTACCTTTCTCAAAGCTTGCTGCTCCATGTGCTGGCATCCATCTTAGGTTTCTGCAAAGCAAGGTGGGAGCCTTTATGCTTTCAGGCCTCTGCGGCTCCTCCTCCAGGAGGGTGTGGCTGATCACATTTAAGTCTGCTGTCTGCAGCTGCTCTTTGCATTCGTGTCCTGTATGTTTCATTGCCGCAAGCTCTTGTTCAGCTCTTGTTGCTCTACTGGAAACTGACCCGGCTTTGACAAGACATTTCTCTGCCTTATCCTATTACCTGACCTCCCATTGCTGAACCCGGCCCTTGACCTGCGTATTCTTGCCTACCGTCTTGTACTGTCTGTTCCGCTGTTATCGACCCGGCCTGACCGACCACGCTATACGTCTTCCCATCTGGCTCCCACTAGCTTACGCCATTGGCGGCAGCCGTTACCGCAGCTGGGGTTACTCGGGGGTCGCGACCTGGTCTCAGGCTGCGTCAAGTCCATCCCCACCATCAGGGGCCCTGGTGAAAGGCAGCCTGGGGCTTACACTCCGCGCCCTGAGGGACTCCGGTCTGTGTGTGGTGGCTGTCGTCAGTTGATGCGTGACCTTACCATAAGGCCTGCCTGTCCATTCCCCCGCTCTGGCCCTGACACCCATTACAGATCCCCCCACAGGACATATCTCCCCCCATCAGTCCAGATCTCCTTTGCTCTCACTAGTAAAGATTATTCTTGCCCCTGGTTCAGATCTCACCCCATTACAGATCCCCCCACAGGACATATCCCCCCCCCCTTCCCCCAGTACAGATCTCCTATCCTCCCACTAGTAAAGATTCTTCCCCCTCCGGTTCAGCTCTCCACCCCATTACAGATCCCCCCACAGGACATATCCCCCCCCCTTCCCCCAGTACAGATCTCCTATCCTCCCACTAGTGAAGATTCTCCCCCCCCCTCCGGTTCAGCTCTCCACCCCATTACAGATCCCCCCCCCCAGTACAGGTCTCCTATCCTCCCACTAGTAAAGATTCTTCCCCCCCCATTCAGATATTCAGATCTCCACCCCATTACAGATAACCTCCCAAGGACAGATCTACCCCTCCCCCCCATACAGATCTCTTCCCCAGAGTACTCCCTCAGCAACTATCAGAGCTAGCTATAATGCTCAGACACTCTAGGGGAAGGTTGGACCCCCCTTTAACCCCCCTTACCTATGTCCCTGCTTGGCACACAGCTGCCTCTTCTAATACATCAGAATAGGCAAGTGTATGTGATGGCAGCGGGTCCTGGGAATGTCATTACACAGGCTATGCATGTTGTACGGCCCTTGTACAGCCGTGTGCATGAAGCCTAAGAGTCGCCATGAACTGTACATGCTTCACAAACAAACCTTTTTTGTGCAAAAGACAAACATGATTCCTATTGAATGCACATACTTCCCACAGCATGCGAGCGAGGGGTTGAGTATACAGGGCATCTTTTAATTTACAATTGCATGATCCCAGCAACCCAAAAGAAAAAAAAAGTCCGTCAGGATAAATGCCGCTAGAATCGTATTTCCTTTAAAATTTAATAACATCCATAGCAGTTAAATATTTGTGTTGCATTATTACTGACGGCTGTGATATCTGCAGTGAATCTAGTACCTGCCGAATGAGGGTCATAAAAATGTTATTACAAGACAATGATCGGTTCAGTGACAGGTGAGATGCATTTGTGTGCCATTAGATGCGCTGCTCAAAATTGTTCTTTGATTTTATGTGTCATTTTTGACGGAAAGGATGCAGTCACAGCAATCAGAAATCCTTGCAACAGGTAAAGCGGATTGCAAGGAATTGGAAAGCTTTTAGGTCCCAAGATGGGCAGGCGATTAATCTCACGCGTAGGTACACAGGCAGGGGGTCAAGGCAGGTGACAAACAGGCAATAAATGGAAAGCAGGGGTCACAGAGGGCTTCATAATCAGAAGAGCCGAGGACCTCACAGGTCACAATACAAGTAAACAGGATGTCTAAGGATTGTCCAAGGATCTAATAGGAATCTTCACTTGGCGCACTGCGCGCTCCCTTTGCGGTTTTCTTGATGATGTCAGGAACACACGTGCAGCAAAAGCACAAAAATGAATGATGAAGAAACATTATGTAATCCTGTAAGATTGATGGTTGCTACATGTTACTACAAGATAATTGACTAGCTGACTCTGTTGGGAGTCATTTGTTCCATCTGATTTAAGCTGAACTCCAGGCAAAACTTTAAGCACATAGATGAAAGACATACATGGGAGTTGTTTTACAATTGAAGGATTTGTGTTTTTGTCTGCCCAGTCTCAAGATTTACACAGCTCTGCCACACAGTACAAAATTGTATGTGATCATTCTTTTCTGCGGTTTCAATTTTACTTACAGATCCTCTCACTGACCCCACTTTGTGACGAGACAGTGAAAGGAGAAGCAGCACACTGTCTAGTGAATCTCTCCTTCACTGCCCTCCTCTCTTATCAGCATGCTCCTTGCAGGGAGGCACACCTGATTGGCTTGTTGTGCTAATAGAGGAAGGATCAGAGCAGAGGATTTCAGGAAAGGAGAGTTATAGAGGAAGGAATGGAATCCTCCAGCAGAACAGAGTATTTCAGGAGAGGAGAGTTATAGAGGAAGGAGCGGAGTCCTCCAGCAGTGCAGAGTATTTCAGGAGAGGAGTTATAGAGGAAGGAGCGGAGTCCTCCAGCAGAGCAGAGTATTTCAGGAGAGGAGAGTTATAGAGGAAGGAGCGGAGTCCTCCAGCAGTGCAGAGTATTTCAGGAGAGGAGTTATAGAGGAAGGAGCGGAGTCCTCCAGCAGTGCAGAGTATTTCAGGAGAGGAGAGTTATAGAGGAAGGAGCGGAGTCCTCCAGCAGCGCAGAGTATTTCAGGAGAGGAGTTATAGAGGAAGGAGCAGAGTCCTCCAGCAGCGCAGAGTATTTCAGGAGAGGAGAGGTATAGAGGAAGGAGCGGAGTCCTCCAGCAGTGCAGAGTATTTCAGGAGAGGAGTTATAGAGGAAGGAGCAGAGTCCTCCAGCAGCGCAGAGTATTTCAGGAGAGGAGAGGTATAGAGGAAGGAGCGGAGTCCTCCAGCAGCGCAGAGTATTTCAGGAGAGGAGAGGTATAGAGGAAGGAGCGGAGTCCTCCAGCAGTGCAGAGTATTTCAGGAGAGGAGTTATAGAGGAAGGAGCGGAGTCCTCCAGCAGTGCAGAGTATTTCAGGAGAGGAGAGTTATAGAGGAAGGAGCGGAGTCCTCCAGCAGTGCAGAGTATTTCAGGAGAGGAGAGTTATAGAGGAAGGAGCGGAGTCCTCCAGCAGTGCAGAGTTATAAGTTTTGCCTATAGTAAGAAATATAGGGAGTAAAGTATTCCTGAAATGCCAGGCTTTTCTTCTTCAGGGGTCATCATCGATTCAGTTAATCTCTGACCCTGTATTTGGCCCTAGCAGTGATGTGATTTTCATGTAAGCTGAGGCTGGCTGGGATCTGTTGGCTATCTCCAGCTCTGGTCTTCTCTATTCATTGTGGCATTGATGACCCTTTGTACGTTTTGCCTGTTTCGATCAGACTGGGTCAGCAGGCTGTAATCCCAGCTCTTTATACAGTAGTTAGTAGCTGGACATTTTACTGACCCCTGAGCTCCACATTTAAGTCAATGGCTGGTCTGTGTTTTCCAAACAAAGATCTCCGGAGTCAAAGAACTGACGTCTAATGCAGCCTGAGCAAAATCACCACAGTGCACATGTACCTTTGATAACACTGTGCCATATTTGCTAGAATGTCTTTTTTATTTATTTTAGGTCATTTTTCTTAAAAACTAAATTAAAGCAGTAGTAAAAATTAATTTCCCTTTAGTCACATGAAAAGTGGCATAGTATGCATATTTATTTAAGGTACTTATATAGCGCCATCAATTTACGCAGCGCTTTACATATATATTGTACATTCACATCAGTCCCTAACCCTCAAGGGGCGTACAATCTAAGGTCCCTAACCCTCAAGGGGCATACAATCTAAGGTCCCTAACCCTCAAGGGGCGTACAATCTAAGGTCCCTAACCCTCAAGGGGCGTACAATCTAAGGTCCCTAACCCTCAAGGGGCGTACAATCTAAGGTCCCTAACCCTCAAGGGGCGTACAATCTAAGGTCCCTAACCCTCAAGGGGCGTACAATCTAAGGTCCCTAACCCTCAAAGGGTGTACAGTCTAAGGTCCCTAACTCACATTCATGCATACACATACTAGGGCCAATTTAGACAGGAGCCAATTCACCTACCAAGATGTCTTTGGAGTGTGGGAGGAAACCGGAGTATCCGGAGGAAACCCACACAGGTTCAGGAAGAGCATGCAAACTCCAGGCGGGTGGCGCTGTGGTTGGGATTCAAACCAATGACCCTAGTGCTGCCAGGTGGAGGTGCTAACCATTTAGCCACTGTGCTGCCTTAATGATAGTTCTTCTTTAATGCCCACAGTCTAGGCATGAACAGGATGTTTGTGGTTGTGTTCATCTCTGTGCTACTTTTCAGTTTTTTTTTTTAATTCTCCCAAAAAAAAACTTTTTTAAAGTTTAAGTGAGAAGAAAAAAGCAAAGGAGATTTCCTCTTCGACAGTTGTCACCAGGACAAGTGTCCTTGTTGTTACGGTGACAACTCAAAATGCTGTAATTGTCCTCGGTTATCAGAGTAGATGAATCCAGAAACAGAAATATAGGTGTACAATACCAAAGGACTCCAAAGAAGGCTTAAGAGCCCATTCACACAGCACATGACAGCTGCCGCATGGTAAACCACAGTGGTTTAGTGTTCGGCAGCTGTATGTTCCAGCTTCAGTGAACTTGCAGTATGGGGCAGTATGATATGATATGTCCCCCATCCTCTGGAACTCCCTGCCCCAACCCATCAGATTATCGCCTACTCTCCTCTCCTTTAGGCGCACCCTGAAAACCCATCTCTTCAGGGAAGCCTACCCCACCCCCTGCTAACTTGCCGACCTCCTCCACTCTTCCTACCACCCCATCCCCCACAGCTATCTCCTCCTGTACCACTATCCCCCCCCTCCTAGATTGTAAGCTCCAAAGAGCAGGGCCCTCGATCCCCTCATGTTTTGCATTGTATTGGTATTGTTCTGTCACATGTTCTGTCCCCTTTTGTAATGTACAGCGCTGAGCGAACTATTGGCGCTTTATAAATACTGTATAATAATAATAATGATACGAGTTTAAGCGCATCACACAGCTCCCTTTTTTGTATGATCTTTATTTGAAGTGCACAAAACTGACATTTCATTGATGTCACTGTACAGCAGGGCAGTGCGCTGCACTGCAGTACAGTGAAATGTGATCCTGTCCTATACGCTGCGATAAAATGCATCAAGTTTGCATTTTATTGTTGCTCACAGCACAGTGCCTTCTGGGTGCGTTGCACTGTGAATAGCACACACTGACAACAATTGTATTCTGTGTGTCCTAGTGGTGACCCGCTTTTATCCAGTGTGGTAAAACGCAGGTCATGGGACAGATTTACTATAAGTGGAGCACTCAGAATCTGGTGCAGATGTGCATGGTAGCCAATCAGCTTCTAACTTCAGCTTGTTCAGTTAAGCTTTGGCAATAGAACCTGGAATCTGATTAGTTTCTATGCAGAATTGCACCACATTTTGCACACTCCAGTTTAAGTAAATACCCCCAGTGTGTAAACAGAGTCTAATTCAGCCTTTCTCAACCTTTTTACCCCAGAGAATACCCTATAATAATTTTAAGGTCTCGGGGAACTCTTAACCTTGAATGGGTCAATGGCAAAAATGTCCCGTCAATGGAAAGAATGCAATCCTTGCAGTGGTGTTCAGAATACCACCACCAGCATTCAGACAGTTAAAAAGATAATTAGTGTTAGGGTACTGGCTTTGCCAAGTGGCATTGGTCCTGGAACCAGGCAGGCACCATCAAATGGGAGGTCAATACCCACAGCTCAAGGAAGCACTAGCAATCTGTGCAGGTGGAGCAACCTAAGGATCCATGGAACCCTTCTTGAGAATGGCTGGTTTAATCGTTTATCAAGTAATCAAAAAAAAAAAAAAGCTCTATTACAGGGGCTGCCTCTAATTTGACTTGTAGCTCAGTGCAGACCTCTGGGACAAGCAGTCATTCAGCCACGCAAGCAGAAAATAAAATTTTGGGGGGAGTCATGTGCACAACTTCTCACTAATTCTCAATTAAATAAAAAAATTGAACTGACTGCCCTAATTTTGTACTTAAGTCTGCTGGCACATGACATACTAAATTTCAAGCTTCCTTCCTTCTGTGTTGCCCCCCCATCACGCACATACACACGTCTCTCCCTGGTAATGGGGTGCTTCCTGTTGGCTGAAAGAAGAGTCCATCTGCTGGGCCCTGTGGTGTCCTGAACACTCCACTACTAAAAATGGCATCACGGTGGGTAATGTAATGGCAGACATGGCAAATAAGTAAAACAATAATGTTGGTGGTGGTGGTGGTGGTGGGGGTGGTGGTGGTGGGGGAGGTTACATAATTAGAATGAAAAAAGAAGTCAATGTAATTCAACCAAAAAAAGTACAAAGAAAAGACTATATTGAAAATCTCCATAAAAAGAACCATTTGCCCTGCCCAGCCCACAGTTAATCCAGAGGAAGGCAAAAAAGGGAAAGCATGGCCATAAACCAATTTGCTCCACCAAAGAAAAAAAATTGTGAATGGATGGGGCAAGGGTGAGCGGGAGGGATTAAGGAAGATGGTCTTTAATTTTGACAACACATTATGTACATAAACAGAACATATATATATATATATATATATATATATATATGTATATACATAGATACAGTTTGTGGTTTTTTTTTTCATTTTTCATTTATTTTATTTTGGATGAACTTTACATTTTTAACACAGATCATTGCTTTGCCACAGTCACACTCCTCTTTGAGCACAAGAGCTTCTTGTTTACGAGTAAATAAGCCACTTGACCCAGAGCACTTATGGTTCATTGTCTAAGCGCAGTTTATTCATTTCAGTTCAGCTTCTGCCACTTTGCTATTTGGCTGAGAACACACATTTAGACCCCGTGTTGTCAGGGGTCAGGAGCCCCTGCCAAGTGCCTGAAAACCTTTGAGAAAGGCCACAGTGAGAAGGAACCCTCTTAGCGGAACTTTGCTATTTATTTGCCTCTAAGCTGACCAAATAATCATAACCATGCAAAAGCAACACAATCACCCACTCTGGGGGCAAAGAAACAAATAAAAAAACTCGCTGTTTATGAGATCAGTCAAACACAGCTTGAAAATTTCAAAATTTTAGCATTTGTGTGGTCACTCAGCTTTCTCCTCCGGATGGCGGGGGGTGGGAACATGAGCAACATTTTTCCCTATGGCAGATCCTGGGAAACATAAAAAGAACTTCTTGCCTGCAGTTTTAGATGCATTTATACTGTAAAATAATATCGTTTTCATTCAACAGGTGATTAAAAAAAACCAAAAATAAGTATTCGGTCATACAGTCTTTGTATAAAAACTCTTTGTTCATTAAAGGACACTCTAGTTACTCTACCTTATACTGTTGCTGCTGCTGTTGGATGCTCTTGCTATGCTTTTTAGATGGCATTTATTCCTGCACCTTACCACTTACCTCATATCTCTATATTTACCTATACTTTCAATAAAACCTATTATTACTCTTTCTTCATAGATTCCTGCAAAATTCATAAAATCTTTCAGTTCAGTGAGTATAATAACTTGAAATGGGTTGTCGTGCTGAGCTTCCATATGATAAGCTTCAGGAGGAACTCTAGTTGTTTCGGTAGCTGTTGAGTTTTAAGAAAGAGACATTCATCTGCTCAGGAGACAAATGCTGTCCTCACCTGGGCTAGTATTTTGCTGGTCTTCTGATCCCTGGAGCCACCATCTAGCTGTGCTGCCAAATTGGAGCCTCATGGGATGCATGATGTGTCACAGGAGGTTGTGGGTGGGAGTGAGGGTGGAGCTTTGAAACGTACACACAATTCTTGCCTAGGAGAGAATTGTGGAAGTGGGAGTGAGCACCTGTCAGAAAAAAAGTACTCATTCCCTCCAAAAAAATAAAAAAATCAAATACTATATTTAGTGGTAGTGGGTTCTGTGAAAGCTCATGGGTGGGATTAGGAAGGATTTATAACTGTTCATATGGGCTGGAGCTTAAGGTGGGTGTCACTAATGAGTTAATATTCAATATTTGTGGAGTACTGTGAGCTAGGGAGTATGGGCTGCCCATGTGGGGAAGGGTTAACTCTAGGTCTGCTGGCTTTTTGGGTTCTGCCCTCCAACCTGTCCAGCAAATAAAATCAGGGGGAAGGCTTTCCTGAGAAAGCAGGAGTGCATGGGGAAGAGAGAATGTAACTCAGAGCAACCTTCATTCAACTCGACCTGATGGGGATCATCATTATGGACTCCTACCTGCGAAAGGTATGCCTGGGCAGCAAAGAACTAGTTAGTTAGGGACTAAAATGTCTGTGAACTGTACTGTTGCAGCCTACAAGTAACGTTTTGTTAACCGTTGTTGAGCATGGTCTGAAGTTACTCAAAGGGGTGAATGGTGGTACATGGCGTATCACAAGAACAGGGCCTGTAAAGCACACACAGGGTACAAGAGAAAAGCCACCACAAAGGGTTAACATGGCAGGAGAGTTGGAACAGGAGAACAGTTTCCATGAGTAACCAATGGTAACTGCGAATAACAGCCAGACAGCGAGGAACAGTGCCAGGCTCGGGTGATAGGTCCTCTGGTAGTGATGGGGATCAGCATGCTGCCCTCCTCCTTATCGGTCGGTTCCCCAAAAGTAACTGGATTTAACCTGCAATACTGAGACCCCATATATCCAGCCGCATGGTACAGAAGAGGGAAGGAATTAATTCTTTGCATTTATTATTATACATATATTTATATAGCGCCAACAGTTTGCTCAGCGCCGTACATTATAATGGGAGACAATACATGAGACAGTACAGTAACAATACAGTACAATACACGAGGGGTTCGAGGGCCCTGCTCCTTGGAGCTTACAATCTAGGAGGGAGGGGATAGTGGTACAAGAGGAAATAGCTGTGGGGGATGGAGTGGTAGGAAGAGTGGAGGAGATCGGCAATTAGATGAGGGCGGGGTAGACTTCCCTGAAGAGATGGGTTTTCAGGGTGCACCTAAAGGTGAGGAGGGTAGGTGACAGTCTGATGGATTGGGGTAGTGAGTTCCAGAGGATGGGGGAAGCCCTGGAGAAGTCCTGGAGATAGGTATGGGAGGAGGAGACCAGGGAACTAGAGAGTAGGAGGTCTTGTGAGGAGCGGAGTACGTTTTGGGTGGTAGATGGATATCAGGTCGGTGATGTAGATTGGGGCAGTGTTATGGACAGCTTTGTACGTCAATGTTAGTAATTTGAATTTGGCCTGCACTAGCGCACAGGGGGACCCCATTCTTTCACTGGTAGCATGGTGGCAGAGACATACTGCACTGGTGAGGAGAGTGAAGATAGACTCAGCGATGTCCCTCCTAAGTACAACAATCACCGGGCAAGAGTGTGTAGTAACATGGGACCAGGGGCGGACTGACCATTTGGAAACTCGGGCACTGCCCGAGGATCCGGGGACAGTAGGGGGCCCCATGAGATGCCCCTGGTACCTTTTTCATAGGCTTTTTTGAGTTTGGGCGAGGACGCAGGGGCCCCATGATCTCCTATTGCCCGGGGGCCCCATGAGTTGTCAGTCCGCCCCTGCATGGGACAGAACATTTTACAGAGGGATTAATACTAAACACAGTGTATGGCTCCTCTCTAAGCCAAACAAGCTGCTGATTAGGCCATTGCTTTTAATTCACACTCAAACAAATACCATTGTAGGTATGGGAGTGCTGAGTAATGGGAAATGTGGGGGGCAGGCGTGGTAGAGTAATATTTAAAGGGAGGATGCAGGGGGAGCAGAAGGGTTTTGGGACGTTCAATGGGGAACAGAATGTGGGGTAGTGTGCAAGGCCACCAACCTGGGGTACAGGGGTGTGTGCAGGATATACTGGGTCTTATGATTTCTAATGGCAGCCCTGCCTGGTAATGTTACACTGGCACAATCCCTAGCATGCTGCAGTTAACATGAATGCTGATGCTTGGCCCACTTTACCCGTTACCTGAAAATCTATAGCAATGTTCCTTAACCTGAATCTCTGAAGGTCATCCGATTGCCCTCTGTCTGTCCGCCCTCCCCTTTCGCAGGCGTAATATAATTTGGAGTTTTTAACGTGATTAAAGTATTCTCTTTGGAACTCTGCGCTTGTGTGAAACACAATGTTAATTTAATTGTAAAATGCGATAACATGCAAGCATTGATTGCAAATCCTGTCAGTCCTGATGCCCCGAGTCAGGAGTTTGCTGTTTTTTGCGAAGATGTTAAATCATCTCGGCGCTCTGAATAAACCCAGCAGAGGATCATTATAGATATTTATAATTATCGCATTTTATCTCCCGTTTGCCAGATGTCCCTCCCTCCAGGCAGTATCCACACTCCGAGTGTCACTGTAAGCGGAACTTCTGCAATATGCTTCATTTCTTATGGGGAGACCCGCTGGGGGTTGACCTGAGAGACGTATTCCAAATGCACAATGCAGCAAGATCTGGTTTGTCATAAAATGTCTCCGAAAGAATCTTTGTTTAATAAATACAAAGATGCAGATAGGGAGGAGAGCCTGCCTGCTATCTACTGCAAGCCAAATTCCAGTCCAAAACTGCCCCCCAGACACCCTTTTTTCATGTGTCTTCCATACCTCCCAACATCAGAAGCTGAGAAAGAGGGTCAAACCGGAAAAGGAGAAGACAAGCGTTGAAAAGTGGGTGTGCCTAAGTTGTGCTTAATAATAGGCGTGGCCTAAACTAAAGCAACATGGCTAAATACACCACTGTAGCTATAGGTATTGTGGAGAAATTCTCAAAGCTCATAACAGAAGCACCAACAAATCAGTTCTTTTCCTATTACATTCCACGGAAAGCAGAATCTTGGCAGCCTCTAATGAAAACAAACAGCGGTGTTAGGAGCGCACTGATATTTAACTTTGGAGTCTTTGAAAATGAATTACTTCACTGTACCAGCAGTTAGAGATGTCAGTGATGGCCTGCTTTAAAGGGTAACTCCACTTTCATTGAAAGAAAAACCCCAAAAAACAATAAAAAAAATAATAATATAGTGTATACAATTGCTACACAAATCATATTGTAATTGAATGTTATTAAAAATGACCTTTCCTTTTCAATCTGCAGCTGCTGTGATTTTTTGTAAAATGCAATATGGCTACCTGGAGGTGTTTACAGTACACAGATGATATACAGGACACCTCCTGAAAATGTTATATCCTGTTTGTGTGACTGGCTCACTGGTTTACCCAGAAGTCTGCACTAGGATACAAGTCAGATTTTGGGCATCCCCTGCAACCAAAATGTAATTTTTGGTGAGACTCTCCCAAATGGAAATCACATCCAAAGAAATCACATCCTCATTAGAGCTCTGCAGGTGCAGCAGCTAATTGATAATTATAAAATCAATCCCACACAGAGTCACTCTGCACATGGACACAGACAAACAGCTGATTTCTTAAGAATAACAAAAGGTAGGAATCTGCAACAAAGTTTGGTAAATTCCCTGCCATGTACATCGATCACCCAGAAGGGAAGGTTTTTTCCTCAACAAAAATGGAGTTACCCTCTAAAGCTCTTTCAGGACTTGTTACACTAGTTTTTCTCTCTGAAAATCAATCAGTATTCGGATAGCTCTTTAGAGAGCGTTTGACAGGTGCTTCCTCAATGTCGGTATTCAGTGCTGAACTACCACACTGCAACCACGTGCATTGGGCGTGGTCTCGGGATGGGTGTCGCTCAAATGGGACGCATTAAGTTGGTGTTAGTGCCCTCCGAGCATGACGGGTGTAATTCCTGCCACAGCCATGATGCATTGCATGGCATGTGTACACCCCCGGCTGATGTCTTTCCAGCTAAAGGGGAGCTGTTAAAGGGTTGTAGAAATGCAGATCAGCTGTGTGGTCTTACCACCCCCCTAGTGTAAACAAAACAAAGGCTTTAATGTTCATAGCCGAGCACATTTGCGCTCTTATTGAACTTTCTGACTTTTGCACTGCTGCAATGTTTGCAGATAGTACTACTAGGTGCGGATTGACCATTTGGAAACTCGGGCACTGCCCGAGGGCCCGGGGTCAGTAGGGGGCCCCATGCAATGCCCCTGCTACCTTTTTCATTTTTGAGTTTGGGCAAGGACACAGGGGCCCCATGATCCCCTATTGCCCGGGGGCCCCATGAGTTTTCAGTCCGCCCCTGAGTACTACTATTCGCCGACTTTCTTTTCTTGTTGCTTGGTATTGCTGTGCTGTTTAACCTTGGAGACAGTACTGTCTGTGATCATTTTTTTTAGCACAGGTAAAGCTGGATGTGTCATGCACATTCTGATTAAATACATTTGTTATGTGTATTCTTGAATCTTGGTGTGCTTTGTGTCTTTCTTCCAGATCTGTGCAGTAATCTCTTTGCAAACACAGATTTCACCTTGTAAAAGTAGAAGCGACAGCCAGGGCTGCTGTTAGAAACCACCATACAGTCAACTTGACAGGGCCCTGCTCCCCTCCCCCCCTCAAAAAAAGTCTGTCTACCAGGGGCGGACTGACAACTCATGGGGCCCCCGGGCAATAGGGGATCATGGGGCCCCTGTGCCCTTGCCCAAACTCAAAAAAGCCTATGAAAAAGGTACCAGGGGCATCTCATGGGGCCCCCTACTGACCCCGGGCCCTCGGGCAGTCCCGAGTTTCCAAATGGTCAGTCCGCCCCTGCTGTCTACTATGTTTCAGTTATTAAAGCGGAATTCCACTCACTCTGTAAAAAAATAAAAACTGTAGCTGCTGACTTTTAAAAAACAGCCACTCACCTGTCCCACGATCCCGCGTTGCCCCCACCGCAGCCCGTTTCACCGGGCCATCCTGTATTCCAGGAGGCGGGCATCTTCAGTGTAGGCACCCGGCTGTGACAGCTTGTGGCTTCACAGCCGGTGCCCACTGCGCATGCGCGAGTAGCGTTGCTCTTCCTGAATGGCCCCATCATCTTCTGGGATCTGTCACATGTCCCACAAGACTTCGGGGAGGGAGGGTAGGAGGACAACTTCCGTTTCTGATCACAGCGGAAGTGGGAGCGGGTATCTGCCAAAATCGGGTACCCGTTCCCCCCTGCTCCCCAAAGATGCCAATCCTTAATGGGGAGTGGGGGACCAATCTTTAAAGCGGAACTTCCCCTTTTGGGTAGAATTACGCTTGAATGAACACAGGGAGTGATCAGTACCGATCACTTATTGTGTACATTCAGGAAAGGAAGGGGCTGGTAAATGTGACATATTTACCAGACCCTTTTCCCACTCTCCATCCTGAAGGATCCTATTGTGTGCTTGCAGCTGGCAATGGGAAGGAGAGCAGGGAAGCCGGCAGCACTGTGGGGGTGGGGACACACAGGGGGACTTGGGCAGCAGGGGGAGATGTATGGTGCACAGGGAGGGAGATGGATGTAGTGGAGGGGCAATTACTGGAACCGATCCCCTGTATGGCTCTCTCTACAGCAGCTGAAAGTCAGTGGGAGGAAGAGGAGAAGACGACAGCTTTAAGCTGCTGCAGAGAGAGCCATACAGGGGATTGGTTCCAGTAATTGCCCCCCCATGCTGTGCTGATCACCCTTTCTGCCCACATACTATTCACTTAGTTGCCTGAGCCCCCCTGCTGGCCTGGAGGACAGATACAGGAGGACTGGTGGTCCACGATCACTGTGCTGTACATGGCCTGTACAGAGAGCAGAGCGGTGGGAGGGGCTGATCAGGTCCCACCCACTCAGGCTCGCTACAGAAGATTACAGGGGGGGCGGAGACAAGACCAGTCACTCTGCACAAGGACAAAGAGCAGCAGTGAGCGGTCTTTATTACAGGAAGGTAAAGCTTCGCGCTGAATTACTGCACAGATCTTGACAATCACAAAGCACACCAAGATTCAAGTAAGAGAAAACTCTTGTATTTAGAGAATATTTACTTATCTCGGAGTTCAGCTTTAAAAATCCCAAATCTTCTGTTCGGACCGGAGTTTACATTTAACTGATTTATAATTGGGCTGAAAACTTCCATTTCTGTGACAGCTGGGATATCAGGGGTCTCTGAGATGCCAGCAGCAACACCCTTCACACGAGTCGTTATCAACCCTTTAACGCCCAATTAAGCTCTAATTTCCATTGGCTCCGCTCACCCTCCATAGCCCATTGGCAGCCAAATGGTTTCTGGAGTTTGGTGCCCCGTGTTTGTCTGGATTCCAGAGGAAATGAGATGAAAGCAGAAGATTTATTGGGCTCACTGCAGAGCACATATGTTCGGGGATTTATAACTTTTCATCACAAAGAAACTTGTCACATCCAGTAAACATTCAAATTCTCATTAGTGTGTCGTTTGTATTGTGGCTTGACACGCCTGTCCTTGTGAGGAGGCTGTTATGTGAGCCGAAGTTTTTACAGCTTATTCCGTAAGACAAAATAATACTTTGAGGAGCAACAAAGTACGACAACCAATCAGAATCCGTCTTTCAGGGAACTGAACGTTTGGTGCCGTGGGTTATATATTTATGGACATAGAAGCCTAACTGCATGTGCACCGTTGCGCAGACGTAGGAACGCGCACGTGCGTTCACGTGCACGTTTAGACCTGAAATCTACACAAGCTCCTAGCTGAATGGTCTTTAGTCTTGCTCAGGGGCGGACTGACCATTGGGGAACTCGGGCACTGCCCGAGGGCCCAGGGTCATTAGGGGGCCCCATGAGATGTCCCTGGTACCTTTCATAGGTTTTTTTGGGTGTGGTTTGAGTGTGGGCAAGGACACAGGGGCCCCATGATCCCCTATTGCCCAGGGGCCCCATGAGTTGTCAGTCCACCCCTGGTCTTGCTCCTGTGTTCCTGATCCTGATACTCATTCTGAACCCGTTATTGATCCAGCTTCCACCTGACCTGTTTTTGGATTACCCTTGTCTGTTTATGTTCGCTGTCTATCTCTGTTACTGACCTTGGCTTGGACTGTTTGTAAGAGGTGCAATTGGCTAGTAATGGCGCCAAGAGCACAAGTACCTGTCCCCGCTCCTGTCTTTGCTAGGACACTGTCCCTCCTGCTGAGTCTGGACCCTCCGCCATATTGTGCCCCACTCCATGCCAGAGGTCCCGACATTACCAGCTGTTGACCTGTATATTCCAAGGAAGAAATGTACACACAAATGAATAGATTTGCAGCACTTTACTGATGAAATTCTGGGAATGGTATGACACATCACATCGACATACATTGGGGAATCACTTTACATTACATAGTCAATCACATTTAGTAGATGATCTGCAGTTGTCACATGTGAAAGCATATGCAGCACTTTAAGCAGCCATATTCCTCTAACAGTACTCACAAGACACCATCTCCATTCTATAGGCACCTTCTCCATTTGTTCTCTAACAAACTTTGATTGTAACTGCCCTGTCCTGCGGAGAGGAAGACATCCCTCATTATATGACATCTATTGGCATATTTGTTATGCCCTAAAGTGGTTGTAAAGGCTCAAGGTTGTTTTGCATTCACGCATTCTATGCATGAAGGTCAAAAACCATCTGTGTGCTGCAGCCCCCCCTCAATGCTTACCTGAGCCTCTATGTGACCCAGCAATGTACACAAGAGCCTCGACTCTTTGGGGACTCTCCCTCCTCATTGGCTAAGACAGCAGGCTCCTGCTGCTGTCAATCACAGCCAATGAGCTTAATAGCGATAATAGCTGGAATCTGTACTGGGAGCAGGGGCGGACTGACCATTCAAGCACTGCCTGAGGGCTTGGGGTCAGTAGGGGGCCCCATGAAATGCCCCTGGTACCTTTCATAGGCTTTTTTGGGTGTGCTTTGAGTATTTATTTATTTCAGGTATTTAAATAGCGCCGTTAATTTACGCAGCGCTTTACATATATATTGTACATTCACATCAGTCCCTAACCCTCAAGGGGTGTACAATCTGAGGTCCCTAACTCACATTCATATACAAGGGCCAATTTTAGACAGGATTCAATTAACCTACCAGCATGTCTTTGGAATGTGGGGGGAAACCGGAGTACCCAGAGGAAACCCATGCAGGCACAGGGAGAACATGCAAACTCCAGGTAGGAGGTGCCATGGCTGGGATTTGAACCAACGACCCTAGTACTGCCAGGTGGAGGTGCTAACCATTTAGCCACTGTGCTGCCCATATGGGCAAGAACACAGGGGCAAGGAGTATGGGCAGGACACAGGGGCCCCATGATACCCTATTGCCTGGGGGTTCATGAGTTGTCAGTCAGCCCCTGACTGGGAGCACACAAGGCGTGCGCTCTCAGCACAGACAAGTGTTTACACAGGGCAACATACATGCGGCGTTAAAGTCCACCCACCGAGAGGCTGCATATATGTTCACATTGGCAGGAAGAGGTTAAAGGCCATGGAAAGGGGTTAAAGAGCCCAGGAGAAAAAAAATTACTTACCTTGGCCCTGGCCTGAAATCCTTCTGGGAGCCACAGATGTATGTCTCAATTTTGCCTCCTAGGCCAGCTGGGTGCTTGAAATCCCATAACAAAGCACTATTGCAATCGGCTGGAGTGCATTCTTGAGGAATTTCAAGCTCTTAGCTCTGCAATAAGACGTGGTGACATCACCTGTCTCCCCAGGAACCATCACAGGTAGGGGTCGAGGTAATTTTTTCGAGCTGTTTCTTTACAGATGGCTTTTTCAAATGCATTTGTGGTGGAGGTGGAGGCGGGGGGGAGTGCAGGAGGTTTGCAAAAAATCAGACTTTCAACTTGTCTGCTTTAAAGTAAAAAAAAAAAGGCATAAATGGTGCATTGTTGTGTGTTTTACATTTTTCTGTTTATCTGTATTTGTCGGAATCTGCAAAAAAATGCTTTAAAAAAGCAGACTGAATAAAAATGCGTTGATAAAAACAATGCTTTGAATGCAATAGCACGTACAATATCTCATCACATACTTTTTATGTACTTTCTCCTATATTAAACTCCAGCAAAAAGGGAAGGTTTTGTAAAGCCGTCAACAGAATATCTTGTACAAACTGAATATTTATTGATGTAAACTGGTTTGACTCTATGTTACATTATTACTTTGTGAACGATCCAGGCTTTCCACGATTCCTGCAAGCTCGTGTCTTTTTACACCATTTGTATCCCTTTTGCCGTGGTATTGAGTATCATTTATTCTTTTTTTTCTGAGCAATTGATGACTGATTGGTATATGAGTAAATTGCCCGTAGTATATACAGTACACTCTGCACACCTACTTATTCATGCAATTATCTAATCAGCCAATCAGCTGTACAATACACAAAATCATACAGATACAGGTCAGGAGCTTCAGCTGATGTTCTCATCAAACACCAGAATGAGGAAAATGTGACCTCAGTGATATTGACTGTGGAATGACTATTGTGCCAGACAGAATTCTCTGTGGGTACTTTTTCTTCTTTAATCTGTGCGAAGGGGTTCTCAGTTAAGCAGACCCTCCTGCCTGCATACCTGTGCTAAGGGCAGATGGATTTCAGGAAGTAAATGTTACATGAATCATCTGCCCTTACTCAAGATGGCCGCAGCTAGAAATAAAGCATTGAGACATGGATGGATGGGGGTGTGTGCTTTGATTATTAAAAATGAATTAAATAGCATTTTCAGTTTGTGGTGCTGATAGCAGGGGCGGACTGACAACTCATGGGGCCCCTGGGCAATAGGGGATCATGGGTCCCTGTGTCATTGCCCAAACTCAAAAAAACCTATGAACACGTTACCAGGGGCATCTCATGGGGCTCCCTACTGACCCCGGGTCCTCGGGCAGTGCCCGAGTTTCCAAATGGTCAGTCTGCCCCTGGCTGATAGGGAAAATGCATATTACCTATTTCCTTATTAACCCCCCTGGCGGTATTCCCGAGTGTAGCTCGGTGTAAAGTTTCAGTACACCGCAGAGTTGCTCAGGGATCCCTCCAGCACTTACCTTGTCCTGCGGTCCCGCGATGTCCCCTCTGCAGCGTCCCCGGCCATCTCCTCCAGCCGATGCTGGCATCCATCTTCCGGGTTCTGTGAGAGCGTCGGGACGTACGGGACGCACAAGCAACGAAACCAGTGGAAAATTAAAAATTTTTAAAAGTGACATTCACTAAATACACTAAAATCACATAGTATAACATTCCTGTATCGAACCATTTCACATACATTGTGTCCCGAGTGCTTTGTCCGGCGCCCTGCCTGCATTTTTACTGTTCTTTTTGCTTTACTGTTCTTTTTTCCTGGAAACTGAGAAATGTCCATGGCGTCCAAAAAGCATCCCTTTACATCAAAAGCGGTTTTAGACCGGCTAGAGAACAGCGATAGTAAATCAGAACCACTTGCAGAATTGAGTGATAATGATTCGTGGGGGAAATTCGTCATCAGACACTGAAAACGATTCTGCGACTTTGCTCAGTGATGTGCGAACTTGGCGCTATATTTCAAATTTCAGTGTTTTTGGTTTGATTATATTATTGAATTAAATGTTTTATTATAGTATTATTTTTTAGGATTATTTATTATATTATAATTTATGATTTTGTGTTTCAAATTTTATCATATCCGGGATATTTACTAGACTCTTGTTCGGACAGATTTCAGGGAGTTAGTCCTAAGAATTACAGGCCTACAATAAAAAAACGACATATTTCCATGCAAAAAAATGTACCGCTTTGAGCACAGAAATACTGACATAATCAGTGTACTAGGGAGGCCAATATTGTGGCTCACTAATGTTTAAGAAAGGCTCCAAGTCTTGGTTAAAGGGCTATACAAGGACAAGGACAAGGTCTGATTATCTTAAAGAGGATTTCCAACTGAAAAAAAACCCAAAAACTTAGCAGCTACAAAAGCTGTATCTGCTGACTTTTAAAAAACAGACACTTACCTGTCCCTTGGTCCTGCGGTGTGGTCTTGCACTTCACAGCCGGGTGCCCACTGCGCATGCGCAAGAAGCGCTGCGCTTTGTGAATGGCCCTGTAGTCTTACGGGACCTGCCACATGTCCCAGAAGACTACGGGGAGGGAGGGGGGGGAGGACAACTTCCTAGGCGATTGCAGTGGAAGTGGGAGCGGGTACCTCTCAGTTTCGGATACCCGCTTCCCGAAGGTACCAATTCTTAATGCGGAATGGGGGAGCCACCCCCCACCCTTTGGGTGGAACTCCACTTTAAATAACAAAGGAATGTGACTATTTGGACAAGCCAAGCCAGCCCGCTGCTCTCTTTTCAGGAATGTGCTATTTTTCTTAGAAGGTCATCATGTTGTTTGTATGGGAGGTGAGTTGTTGACTGCTTATGCACAAGTCCAATGTTAAACACACAGCTAGACTAGAAATATTTGTCTCGTGTCAGAGCTGCAATATACATGCGTCTGTGGTCACCTGTGTGCCATGCCATATAATGGAGGGACCCATGGTGGAAAAAGCATCTTTAGTTAAAGTGTTACTAAAGCCTGGACCCTCAATCCACTATATCCTCTCTCCCTAGACCCTGCATCCACTATATCCACTCTCCCTGGACCCTGCATTCACTATATCTGGTCTCCCCAGACCCTGCATTCACTATATCCGCTCTCCCCGGACCCTGCATTCACTATATCCGCTCTCCCCGGACCCCGCATTCACTATATCCGCTCTCCCCGGACCCCGCATTCACTATATCCGCTCTCCCCGGACCCTGCATTCACTATATCCACTCTCCCCGGACCCCGCATTCACTATATCTGGTCTCCCCAGACCCTGCATTCAGTATATCCGCTCTCCCCGGACCCTGCATTCACTATATCCGCTCTCCCTGGACCCCGCATTCACTATATCCGCTCTTCCTGGACCCTGCATTCACTATATCCGCTCTCCCCAGACCCTGCATTCACTATATCTGCTCTCCCCTGTCCCTGCATCCACTATATCCGCTCTCCCCGGACCCTGCATTCACTATATCCGCTCTCCGTAGACCCTGCATCCACTATATCCGCTCTCCCCGGACCCTGCATCCACTATATCTGGTCTCCCCAGACCCTGCATTCACTATATCCGCTCTCCCTGGTCCCTGCATTCACTATATCCAGTCTCCCCTGACCCTGCATCCACTATATCCGCTCCCCCCGGACCCTGCATCCACTATATCTGATCTCCCTGGACCCTGCATTCACTATATCCGTTCTCCCCGGACCCCGCATTCACTATATCCGCTCTCCCCAGACACAGACAGCGCATTCACTATATCCGCTCTCCCCGGACCCTGCATTCACTATATCTGGTCTCCCCAGACCCCGCATTCACTATATCCGCTCTCCCTGGACCCTGCATTCACTATATCTACTCTCCCCGGACCCTGCATCCACTATATGTGGTCTCCCCGGACCCCGCATCCACCGTATCCACTCTCCCTGGGCTTGTTGTACTGAAGTCGATCCACTGATCAGAAAAAATCTGATTTTTTTTCATGCAATTAATGCCTCCAGCTCCCCCCCTTCCCCCCACAGGCAGAACACAATAGCGCTGCAGGAGGGATTCCCCCCATCAACACTCACTGTGTTGATGGGGGAATCAAACTATTTTATTCTCTGTAACCAGTGGTGGCAGAAAAGAAAATTGGTTACTGTGTGGCCTGGTTGGTTACTCTGTGTTAATTGGTTACTGTGTGGCCTGCTTTAGTTTTCCTTGGTTGGGTTGCTGGACAGAAACTGGACTATGTGAACATACCACTTCCAATCATATCACCTTTATAAGGTAAATTTTCCAATCTTGTCTCAGCGATGTTTGCATAGGGATGCTGACCACCTTACTGGTTCTAAAGACAGAGGTAGATCTGAAAACTACAGTCCTGAAAATACGAAACAGCAAGTCACATTGAAAAAGTTGGGTGGCTGTTACAATAATAACTCAGAATGTCGACTCGCTAAAATTAATACACAGCTTCCCATGAATGAATGACAACAACATTAATAACATTGTGTTATAGGCAATTACGTGCTATATTAGACACCCACCTACAGAGAGAGGCTGGGGCCGAGAACTGACAGCCGCAAATTTGTGGAAATCTGTTGTTGCCACAACCATCAAAGGAGCTAATTAAAAACCGACTTTAAACCAGCTCAGCACTGACATTATAAAAGACCCGAGGTGAGTCATCTTGTCCCTCCGATGTTCAGAAGTAAAAGTCATCAATCAGTCTCATTCTGTGATAAAAACTGGACGGGTTCAAACGCTTGGGCTGCCGCTGGGGCAAGAAAAGCCGAGCTGGATATTTAATTTCTAAAGCATTGTGTAAAATAAAGAATTTCTTTTTTTTTTGTTTTTGCCTTTTTTTTTTTAAAATCGTTTTCCCCTTTTCGATGCCGCCTATCTCCTCCAGCCTCCTTCAGGCATTTCCTGTCTACATGCACTCGCTCCAACGTTGGCCACACTTCATTGCTCTGGATTGGCTTCTTGATAGTGACCACAGTAGACCGTGACCTTGTAATGTATTAACAATGGCCACTTGAAGTCTCCACCAGGAGTCCATGTGACAGAGTGACAATGCAAAAGAACAACTGAAAGACAGGGGGGAGTTATGGGAAATGGCAGGTAATTAGGAGAACCTTTCACAAGTAGAAGAGTGTGCTTCATAGTAAATTGGCAGTGAACAGAGGGGATTACCTAACTGGGAAGCATTAACCACTTCTGGGGATTCCACCCCCTTCCTGACCAGGCCATTTTTTGTGATATGGCGCTGCGTAACTTTGACTGACAATTGCGCGGTCATGCAACACTGCACCCAAATTAAATTTACGTCTTTTTTTCCCCACAAATAGAGCTTTCTTTCGGTGGTATGTGATCACCTGTGAGTTTTTTATGTTTTGCGCTATAAACAACAAAAGACTGACAATTTTGAGAAAAAAACAATATTTTTGACGTTTTGCTATTAAATATATCCAGTAAACAAAAATCGAATTGTCATAAATATAGGCCAAAATGTATTCTGCTCCATGTCTTTGCTAAAAGAAATCCCAGTATGTACAAATGATTTGGTTTACGTGAAAGTTATAGCGTTTACATATGGCGGTATAAATACTGGAAACTTTATTTTTTTTACTAGTAATGGCGGTGATCAGCGACTTATAGCGGGCATTCTGACACTGGGGGGGGGCTGACATGGTGCTGCTGTTCAGGCTTAGTCATACTCAAGGGCTGTCCTGACCTCATGCCAAGCCTCCTGCCTGGGGATTGGTTAGGATCCCTTAAGATGTAGATCACACCCTCCTCACCCCTGCCCACTGCTTCTAGAATCTTTTCCAAGATTCCAGAGCAGGGGGAGGTATCAGGGACTGATCTGCAGAGCCTCTCAGCCCTGACCCAAATTTGACTCTACTGACTATCCTCTGCTGCTCAGCCTTTCTAGCTAAGAGTTATATATAACTCCCTCTGTTATCCTTTCCCTTCTGTTCCTTTTCCCTCTTCTATTCCTCCCCTTCTCTTCCTTCCTCCTCTGTTATCCCTTCTCTTCCTTCTCCCTCTGCTATCTCTTCCTTTTGCTTCCTTCTCCTGCTATTATCCCTTTCCTCCTCTTCCATTTCCCTCTTTCATCCCTTCCCTTCTCTTCCTTCTGTTTTCCCTTCCCTTTTCTTCCTTCTTCCTTCTTCATCCATCATTACTTCTCTTCCTTTCCCCTTCATCATCCCTTCCCTTCTCTTCCTTCTGTTTTCCCTTCCCTTTTATTCCTTCTTCCTTCTTCATCCATCATTACTTCTCTTCCTTTCCCCTTCATCATCCCTTCCCTTCTCTTCCTTCTCCCTCTAATATTCCTTCAATTCTCTTCCTTCTCCCTCCATTATCTCGTCCCTTCTCTTTCTTATCCCTCTGTTATTCCTTTTCTTCTCTTCCTTTTCCCTCTGTTATCCCCCCCCCTTCTCTTACTTCTCCTTCTCTTCCCTTCCTTCTTCATTATCCCTTCTCTTCTTTCTCCCTCTTTTTTACCTTCTCCTACTTCTCCCTCCGTTATCCCGTTCCCTCTCTTCCTTCTCCCTCCATTATCTCTTTCTTTCTTTTACTTCTTCCTCTGTTATACCCTCCCTTCTCTTCCTTCTCCCTCTGGTACCCCTTCTTTTCTCTTCCTTTTTCCTCCATTATCCCTTCCCTTCTCTTCCTTCTCCCTCTGTATTCCCTTTCCTTCTCTTCCTTCTCCCTCCATTATCCCTTCTCTTCTCTTTCTTCTCCCTCCATCATCCCTTCTCTTCTCTTTCTTCTCCCTCCATTATCTCTTCCCTTTCTTCCATCTATTTTTCTTTCTTTCTTACAATAGTATCACTTTTCCTGGTCAGGCCTTAGCCTTGTATCACCGCCTTGAGGAAGAGACCGAGTACATCCAACAAAAAAATGATACAATGAACATTTGCACACATCCATCCACTCCTGTAATCTGTTATTTATTCCACCATTAAAGTTGTTAGCATTAACGTTGTTCCTGAAAGTGAGGGGAGAATTATATAAAGTTTATATTTAGAGGAAAAATAAGAGGTTTTTACTATACATTTTCTCACTGCAGATGATAGCCAGCTATGAGAGGTCACGCAGAAAAGTATTGTAATAAGCACATTTACAGTATGTTTTTTTTTTTTTTTTTTTTATGCCATAGCCTCGTCTCACCACTTTGAGTAAGAGACAGTGAACATTTTTTGCTTATTTGTTCTTTCTTTCAACCTTTTTTTATTTCTTTCTCCATTTCTTTCTCCGGTTTTCCTTTTTTTTCTTAATTTCTTCCATCCCTTCTTCCTATTTTTTTTTCTCTTATTTCTTTTTTTTTTTTTTACTTTCTTACCTTTTCATTTTTTCACATATCTTCTTTTCTTTCTTTCCTTCTTTATCCCACTTTTTGATCCTTCATTTCTTCCATCATTTACTTATCCCTCTAATTCTTATCCTTTTCTTTGTTCCCTCTTTTTTCTTTCTTTCTTTCTTTCTTTCTTTCTTCCTCCCTTTCTCTTTCTTCCTCCCTTTCTCTTTCTTCCTCCCTTTCTCTTTCTTCCTCCCTTTCTCTTTCTTCTTCTCTTTCTCTTTCTTTCTTCTCTTTCTCTCTTTCTCTTTCTTTCTTCTCTTTCTCTCTTCTCTTTCTTCCTCCCTTTCTCTCTTCTCTTTCTTTCTCCCTTTCTCTCTTCTCTTTCTTCCTCCCTTTCTCTCTTCTCTTTCTTTCTCCCTTTCTCTCTTCTCTTTCTTTCTCCCTTTCTCTCTTCTCTTTCTTTCTCCCTTTCTCTCTTCTCTTTCTTTCTCCCTTTCTCTCTTCTCTTTCTTTCTCCCTTTCTCTCTTCTCTTTCTTTCTCCCTTTCTCTCTTCTCTTTCTTCCTCCCTTTCTCTCTTCTCTTTCTTTCTCTCTTCTTTTCCTCTTCAACCAACCTTCCTTCCTTCCTTCCTTCCTCTTTGTAGTGGAATTGGTATATAAACAATAGCAGCACTTTTCCTAGTCAGGCCTCAGCCTTGTATTTCCACTTTGAGGCAGAGACAGAGAAAAAAATGATACAACATCCGCACACATCCAGCCGCTCTTATAAGCTGTTATTTATACCACCATTAAAGTTGTTAGCATTAGCGGTGTTCCTGAAAGTGGAAGGAGGATTATTTTAAGTTTATATTTAGAGAGGCGAAGAGGAAAAATAAGAGGTTTTTAGTACGCATTTTCTCACTGCAGATGATAGCCAGCTATGAGAGGTCGCACAGGAGAATATTGTAAAAAGCACATTAATGTTGCTATTACCGCTAATGGAAAGGAAAGCAGATCCTGTTGGTATTACCGTGTCGCAGACACTAACCCTATTGATGGAGGCTTCACAAACTCGTCTTTTCTGCCTCCATTGCTGATCACTAACTCTTGGTGGGTCGTGGTTTTCTGCTCGTTTAATCCCCATTATCTTAGCTACCAGTGACATGGTGGTTTCTGAAACTCCTTATCGACCCTCCTTGCCCAGGAATGATATATCCCCTTAACATGAGATTGCAATATGACAATGCAATCTTGTTATGGGTGGTCTGATCCTTTCAAAGGAAGCATTACTATTCATTGAAGCTGGGTCATTTGGACTAAAGAGTGTGTAGTTTGTTAAATACTACCACTGCAATCCACACACACATTTCACTCTGCTGATTTGTGCATAGTGGAGCTGCCCATTAAAGGGACCCAACAACAAAAATCTTTCTATAAGATTATATGCGCATGTAACATATTGTATGCATGTTATTAACCTGGTAAAACCTCTTTTGCTTAAACATCCAAATCCATAAGAATGCTGCTGGGTGCCGCCATCTTGGATGTGATGTCAGCACCCCAGTTGATTCAGAGATGTCAGTCAAGTGGCATTCTGTAATATTCCCTTTTGTGTCTTACTCAGCACCTACATGAAAGGCTTTGTAGAGAGATGAGGAGAAGGACTAATGTGCTTGGTCAGCATAGACAGTACTTAGACACTCCCCGAAGAGGAGAGAACTATGATGTTCAAGGAGGAACATTGCAAGTGAATAAATAAAATCAAGTATTTAAAATATTTGATTCTTCTGTTGCATGAGAAGGTTCTCTTTTATCCAGCTCATGGTGTATCTGCTGGTAGTCTTATTCAACTGGACTTGCTCTGTAATGTTGAAGAACTTTTGTGGCTTCCTCAAGCCACTTCTTCAGTTTCAATGAGTATCAGAAAATACCACACCAGTTATCTATCTATCTATCTATCTATCTATCTATCTATCTATCTATCTATCCAGTCATATCCAACCCTTGGTGATTGCATGGACTGTCACTTGTAAGTGACTTTTTCCATGAATTCTCTTAGCAATTATTATTACAAGGTAGGTTGCTAGATCTTTCCCCAACCCCTACCATGCAGGAGATCCCACATGGCCAGGGATGAAACTAGGACAATTTAGACAAGAGCCAATTAACCTACCAGCATATCTTTGGAGAGTGGGAGGAAACTGGAGCACCCAGAGGAAACCCATGCAAGCACAGGGAGAACATGCAAACTCCATGCAGGAAGCACCATGGTCAGGAATCGAACCCATGACCCATTTACTGCAAGGCAAACGCGCTAACCACTAAGCCACTGTGCCGTCCACACCAGTTATACCCACACCTTAATCTAATCACCATAGAAGGTGTAAATGTTGATTGACCAAGAACAGGATGGGACGTGTGAAAGCTGTGGAAAAGCTTACAAATTACATAGAGACATTAATTCCTCAAGTTACACGGTTGGTGTGAATTGTTGTCAAATCACTGGGGTACGGATTTTAAAACTGCTTTCAATTTGGAAGATAGCTTGCATAGAAGGCCCCCAACCCCTGTTCAGGGATCACTATTCCAGATTGATGTAGATGGCCTCTTGCAAAGCAGTTGTCCTATTAATCCAAAATATATGCCTCAATGGCCTCAAAAGAGTGGCCCTCTTCTTAAATGTATGAAAGAACTGCTGAGTCTTGACCTTTGTTGGGCTATTCATTTGTTTAGAGGTTTTTTTGTCTTTCAAATGTAGAGGTCTTTGCATTAATCACTACACTGCATTGCATATACCAAGTCACTTGACTTATGTTTGGGTGTTGGATCTTTTGGATATACAAGCTTCTGTCTCAATGTATTGCTGGGCTTTAAAGGTGCAGAGATCCAATGTTTGTTAAAGATCTTTCTGAGTTTTTCAACACTACAGCTACATATGAGATGACCTCTTGGACTGCTCCCTGGATGATAGTATGTGATATTCTACTGGTGGTTGATGGAAAAGGGACAAGTCCTGGAAGTCGCACATCTATACAAAACCCTGTAAGAAGATGTATGACAGCCTCAGCCTGGGTTCCAACCAGGCCATGCCTCCAATGCATTTCACTCCACCCATGGAGCTTAGTCATGGGGCTTCCCCATGACTAAGCTCCATGGGCAGAGTGAAATGAGTTGAGGGCATGGCCTGGTTGGAGCCTGGGCTGAGGCTGTCATTCACCTTCCTATGGGGTTTTTCAGAGATGTACAACTTCCAGGACTTTTCCCTTTTCCATTAAATGTGTAGAACTGGGATGAGCTTTGCCCTTGTCTGCCCTCCAAGCAGTTTCTACAAAAGAGGATCCGGTGGAGCCTTGAGTGGCATCTGTCGAAATAGTTTGATTCTTCTGGTGGTGTCACACAACCTTGGTCTTGTGAATGTTTTTCCTATTTCTTTTGGGATTTGATGCCTTTATATCTTTGAAGACATGAAATCAATGGCTGCATGTGAGGTGATCATTTGGTGTTTCTCTACAAATTCTCATTTGCTCTGATGAAGAAAGCAATTTTCAAAACGCTTTGGAGTAATAGAGAATTGTGCCCATAATATGTTGATACCCAAATGTATATGCAGCTCGATATGTGTTCTATCGTGTATTTTCTATGATACATTTTGCATGAAAATGTTTTTATGGATTTATTTGTGAATATAAGAATACCTAAAAGTCCAGACCAGTTTTGTGTGTTTAAAATTATTCAGGAATGTGGCACTCACCTGGCAGGTGTTCTCATTTGGGATATATAGTGTATACCTACGGGATGACCAGGGGCGGACTGACAACTCATGGGGCCCCCGGGCAATAGGGGATCATGGGGCCCCTATGTCCTTGCCCAAACTCAAAAAAGCCTATGAAAAAGGTACCAGGGGCATCTAATGGGCCCCCTACTGACCCCAGGCCCTCGGGCAGTGCCCAAGTTTTCAAATGGTCGGTCCGCCCCTGGGGATGACTATAGTTCTGTGTGTGTGTCTGTGTGGAGGTGTTTGGTGGTCCGGTGGAGCCTTGAGTGGCATCTGTCGAATGGTCAGTCTGCCCCTGGGATGACTATAGTTCTGTGTGTGTGTCTGTGTGGATGTGTTTGGTGGTCCAGTGTTTTGCTTTTCCTTGTGGATGTTTCAATTAAGGCAGGCATGTCCAAAGTCCGGCCCGCAGGCCATTTACGGCCCGAGGGTCGGTTTAATACGGCCCTCCATGTCAGTGTGTCAGTGTGTCTTATGGAGCGAATATGGAGCGGCCGGTCCGGTATTTCCACCGCGGCCGTGTCAGAATACCGGGCCGGCCGCTCAGCTCTGCAGCAGGACCTTACCTGTTCCTCTATCCAGCGGCGCGCTGTCTTCCCGGCTTCTGTAGTGTGGGCGCTGGGCATGACAGCCGGGTGCCAAGTGCGCATGCGCAAGAAGCGGTGCTTTTTGTGAATGGTAAGGCGGTACCTGGGACACATGACAGATCCCAGAAGCCGCCGGACCAATCACAAAGCGCAAGTGCTTCTCGCTCATGCGCACTGGGCACCCGGCTGTCATGCCGAGCGCCATTACAGAAGCCGGGAAGACCGCGCGCCGCTGGATCGAGGAACAGGTAAGATCAAATAAAAACTCTGCGGAAGTAAGAGCGGGTACCTGTCAAATTCAGGTACCCGCTCCCCACCTCCCCAAAGGTCAGCAGTCATCTGTACTGTCCGCAGTCTCTGGTCATCCCTGTGCTGTCCGCAGTCTCTGGTCATCCCTGTGCTGTCCGCAGTCTCTGGTCATCCCTGTGCTGTCCGCAGTCTCTGGTCATCCCTGTGCTGTCCGCAGTCTCTGGTCATCTCCTGTACTGTCCGCAGTCTCTGGTCATCTCCTGTACTGTGTCTGCAGTCCATTAGTTCAGAATTTTTTTTTTTCCTGTTTTCTGCCTCTAAAACCTAGGTGCGTCTTATGGTCAGGTGCGTCTTATACGGCGAAAAATACGGTAACTTGGCATAAAATAATTTATTTGCATTTAATTGTAATGGTTCAAAGAATGTTTGGAAAAATGTTCGGCCCTCCACCATGTTCACTTCATCCAATCTGGCCCTCTTTGAAAAAAGTTTGGACACCCCTGAATTAAGGCCAAGTCTGGGTAGCTACAAACTTTCAAAGCACTCCTGAGACATCTGTGTTTTTCATCTTTGGACTCTGTGCTTGTTCTATGTTCTACTATGTTGCAAATTTCTAATATTTTATTTTTTATTTATTTCAGGTACTTATATAGTGCCATCGATATACTCAGTGATTCACATATATATTGTACATTCACATCAGTAATATCCCCCGGTTTGTATTTCAGTGGGTGGTGGGAGTCAAATGGCAGATATTGGTCAGTGTAGTTGGGTTTCCTGTAGACTTAAAGTGGTTTTAAAGGCAGAAGGTCAAAATGCATTAGGGTAAAAAACCTTCTACATGCAGTTCTCCCGCCTTATACTTACTTGAGCCGAATCTCCATACAGCGATGTGCACGAGCGCAGCAGTTCCTTCGGCCCTCCATCCACATTGGCTCAGAGACAGCAGTGGGAGCCATTTGTTTCCACTGCTGTCAATCACAGCCAGTGAGGAGGGAGCAGGGGGCGGGGCTGAGCCACTCTGTGTGTCGATGGACACATAGAACCAGCTTGGAAGTGAGCATGCATGAGTGCCCCCAGAGCAAGCACTATGGGGCACTTGGAAGGTGGGAGGAGCCAGGAGCGCCAGTGGGGAACCCGAGAAGAGAAGCATTGGGGCTATTCTGTGTAAAACCATTGCAAAGAGCTGAGAAGTATGTACGTTTATAATTTAAAAAAAATAAAAAGTGATCCTTCACAATCACTTTAAATGTCCAAATCATCCTTGACATGTAGCATAGAGTCCAAAAAAGAGAAAAAAAATCTCTAAAGCTCATATTTTTCCAACCGCTAACCTATGCATACGTGGTCTAATCATAGATAATGTCACATTACAAATTACCCTCCAGTGTCCTTAAATTATTGAAACTCAGGTGGGACCCCTTTAGCAGTCAAATGAATCAATCCCATTGCTCGTAACGACACAGAATTGAGAGTGGTCTTTTGAAGAATCCGTTAATGCCCCCCAATTCATCAACTTGTCCCTCCCGTAAAATCTGCAGAGTGGCGTTTTTTTTTTTTTTTCGTTTTGTTTCTCTCTCTCGCCTTGACGTTTGCTCTCCCAGTATGTACTGATGTCAGTGTCAGTCTCTGCTGCCACACAATGAAATCACTGAGAGACATTTGATATTCTGTGATAATAGCTTGCTTAAAATTCTGTGTTAACAGCACATATGTCCTGTTCCAAAAAGAATCTCAGATAGCATCCTCATATTATCAATTATTTATAAGCCACCGTACAAGGTGGGAGGTGCGAGACAGCGGCAGACATAGGAGGCATACATATATTTATTGCTCTCCAGCTTTATTCAAAAAAAAAAAAAAAAAAAGTGCACAACTATTTGTGTCAGCACTCAGCACTTTCTGCAGAAGAACTTTCCGCGGTAAAATGAATCCGGGTTCGCGTATAAACTCATAAAGCTTTTCAATAAATATCTGCCAGGGGAAGCTGATTATTGTTTTCAGCAGAATCCACAGCCAGTGTAAGCAAAAATTTAAATTAAACTCCAGCCACCTGGTACCTACCTTTTAAAAGCAAAATTTCACTTTAGGGGACCCCAAAAGGCCTATCTCCCTGGCTTAACCATGTTTCATTGTAATTATTAATGAGCCTGAGTTTGGTCAAAATATGGGTTTGGCCAAACCTAAAGGGCAGCTGTCATTCCTGGGCCAATCAGATGTGGCTGGGACATTCCCCATCCCACAGCTGTACATACACCAAGGGTCTGGGGAGACCAGATATAGTGAATGCTGGGTCTGGGGAGACCAGATATAGTGAATGCAGGGTCCTGGGAGACCGGATATAGTGAATGCAGAGTCCGGGGAGAGCGGATATAGTGAATGCAGGGTCCGGGGAGACCAGATATAGTGAATGCGGGGTCCGGGGAGACCAGATATAGTGAATGCGGGGTCCACGGAGAGCGGATATAGTGAATGCGGGGTCCGGGGAGAGCGGATATAGTGAATGCAGGGTCCGGGGAGACCAGATATAGTGAATGCAGGGTCCGGGGAGACCAGATATAGTGAATGCTGGGTCTGGGGAGAGCGGATATAGTGAATGCAGGTTCCGGGGAGATCGGATATAATGAATGCGGGGTCCGGGGAGACCGGATATAGTGAATGCAGGGTCTGGGGAGAGCGGATATAGTGAATGCGGGGTCCGGGGAGACCAGATATAGTGAATGCGGGGTATGGGGAGACCGGATATAGTGAATGCAGGGTCTGCGGAGAGCGGATATAGTGAATGCGGGGTCCGGGGAGACCAGATATAGTGAATGCAGGGTATGGGGAGACCGGATATAGTGAATGCAGGGTCCGGGGAGAGCAGATATAGTGAATGTGGGGTCCGGGGAGAGCGGATATAGTGAATGCTGGGTCTGGGGAGACCAGATATAGTGAATACAGGGTCCGCGGAGAGCGGATATAGGGAATGCGGGGTCCGGGAGACCGGATATGGTGAATGCGGGGTCCGGGGAGAGCGGATATAGTGAATGCGGGGTCCGGGGATAGCGGATATAGTGAATGCGGGGTCCGGGGAGAGCGGATATAGTGAATGCGGGGTCCGGGGAGAGCGGATATAGTGAATGCGGGGTCTGGGGAGAGCAGATATAGTGAATGCGGGGTCCGGGGAGACCGGATATAGTGAATGCTGGGTCCAGGGAGAGCAGATATAGTGAATGCTGAGTCTGGGAAGAGCGGATATAGTGAATGCAGGGTCCGGGGAGACCAGATATAGTGAATGCAGGGTCCGGGGAGAGCGAATATAGCAAACTCAGGGTCTGGGGAAACCAGATATAGTAAATGCAGGGTCCGGGAAGAGCGGATATAGTGAATGCAGGGTCCGGGGAGAGCGGATATAGTGAATGCAGGGTCCAGGGAGAGCGGATATAGTGAATGCAGGGTCCGGGGAGAGCGGATATAGTGAATGCAGGGTCCGGGGAGAGCGGATATAGTGAATGCAGGGTCTGGGGAAACCAGATATAGTGAATGCGGGGTCTGGGGAGACCAGATATAGTGAATGCAGGGTCCGGGGAGAGCGGATATAGTGAATGCGGGGTCCGGGGAGAGCGGATATAGTGAATGCGGGGGTCCGGGGAGAGCGGATATAGTGAATGCGGGGTCCGGGGAGAGCGGATATAGTGAATGCAGGGTCCGGGGAAACCGGATATAGTGAATGCAGGGTCCGGGGAGAGCGGATATAGTGAATGCAGGGTTCGGGGAGAGCGGATATAGTGAATGCAGGGTTCGGGGAGAGCGGATATAGTGAATGCAGGGTCCAGGGAGACCAGATATAGTGAATGCAGGGTCCGGGGAGAGCGGATATAGTGAATGCAGGGTCTGCGGAGACCGGATATACTGAATGCAGGGTCTGGGGAGAGCGGATATAGTGAATGCAGGGTCCAGGGAGACCAGATATAGTGAATGCAGGGCCCGGGGAGACCAGATATAGTGAATGCAGGGTCCGGGGGGACCGGATATAGTGAATGCAGGGTCTGGGGAGAGCGGATATAGTGAATGCGGGGTCCGGGGGGACCGGATATAGTGAATGCAGGGTCCGGGGAGACCAAATATATTGAATGCGGGGTCCTGGGTTTAGTAACACTTTAATGTTTTCGGCACTGAAGACTTTAAATATATTAAGTCTGTGGAGCTGATATTTTCCCTGTTCTCAGTCATTGTCTTCAGAAGGCAGGGGGTAGGGATCTGTTGTCAAACGCTACACAGCATAGAGCAAGGAAATGAGTGCAATCTGAGACCTGAGTGGATGGAATGGACACAACCTCCCCACACAGTCTCATAGGGAAACATGCACAGTTGAAGCAGTCAATCACTTTCTGTGCGCTGGAGGAGGGGGTGGGCTGTCTCCCAGGATTCTGTAGTGTCAGCATGATCTGTCAGAAGTGACTTATGCAGATAGCAGAGGGACAACAGATCAAAGAGTAGTCATACTCGGTGCTTTGGATAGAAACAAGTACACACTATAGAGGGATATACTTTGTTCATATTTCATTTCAGAGGGTTACAACCACTTTAAATTTGTGACAAATGACAACTCTTTAAAAAAAAAAAAATAAACTTTACTGTATTTGTAAATTTTCTTAGTATCTCTTGACATAATTAATAGAGCTAGTGTTTTTTAAAAGTACAATTATCCATTTAGAACATTTGCGGAATACAAGACTAAACTTTACAACCGTTTACTTTTCTGTTGCTTAGAGGGAATTTTCTGGCCTTTATTTGGAACCTTAGCAATATACTCACTATATTTCAAAGAATGCCAGGAGAAAAAAAACGCCTCCATTCATATGACAAACTTGATTTAAAACACAGCAGAATAACGAGCTACCTGGGTGCCAGCATTGGAATTTGAGTGTAAGGGCTCATGTACACTGCAGCTGATAAACTCACGTTTAGAAGCTGTTCAGCGGTTTTTGCAGCAGCCCCTGAACTCACCCTAATGTTTTCCTATGTTTTCATGTACACATCTTTGTTTACAGTCGTTTACAGGCATTTTAGTTTACAGTTGATTTTTTGAATGCAAAAAACGTGCGCTCAGCAGTCGATTTCATCAGCGTTTCAAACACAACGCTTGTAAATGCTTGTAAACGTGGCAAATCGCGTTTATAAGCGTTTGCGGTTGACATTTTTTTTTTTAACTTTTCCAGTTCCCGATGCATGCAAAGCGTTTTCAAGGTACTCAGATGGACAAAACACTGAACACAGGATGTTCCTACTAAGCTTGTCACACATTGTAATGACCAATTCACACCTCAGCCCTCTCCCACCCTTGGAAACAAAAGATATGTTAATGATCATTCACACCTCAGACCTCTTCCACCCTTGGAAACAAAAGATATGTTAATGATCATTCACACCTCAGACCTCTCCCACCCTTGGAAACAAAAGATATGTTAATGACCATTCACACCTCAAATTCCTCATGAAGACCCCCTGCCAGGTGACCTTAATGACTCTCTCCATCTGACACTTTTCCCACCCTTGGAAACAAAAGAGATGTTACTGGGCAACTCACAGCTAAGCTAGTCTCAACACACACTGCTGTCTCTGCTTCTACTCTCTGTATTTCTCTGAAACAGTCTGAAATAGGTAATAATTTTCCACTTTTCAGTGCATTCTGGGCATTTCGGAGGTTCTCCTGTGCTTATCTTTTAAAAAACGCTTATAAACACGCATACACGCGCTATGCAAACACGGCTAAACAGACATTTTTTAACCTACGTTTTCCAGCAGTCAGTTTCCATCGTTCAGAAGTGTCCCCTGTACATGGGGCCTAAGAGTTCAAGTAAAAGGGAAATATCGTGTGTATAAAACAGGGAGGCACACAGGATTAGATCACCTAAGACGGGCTGTGATCTGTCTTCTAACATTAATATGGAGATGAGATAAAGCGCTGATGATTGGAGTCACTCTGCATATTGTCATTACCACGTTCTGCCAGTCACTGGATATGATACATCTTGCGCCAAGTTCTTATGCGAATGTACAGCATGATGACATAGATGGTGGCTCAAGGGGAAAAGATACACGTTGATTGACATGTATGTCACTAACTGGGTATGACTAAGATGAATCAATTAGCATGAGAACACTTGAGGCATACCTGTGTTGAGTAGAGGGAGTAGATGCAGGAGTGTTAACCCATTCAGCACCTGGTTTGGGCTTCACTTTTGGCATTCTGGTATTCTCTAGCATTGACTTCCCCAAAGACTGTAGTTAACTGGTGTCAGGGCAGGAGCTGAGGAACGGACAGGCAGGCCTAATAACAATGTAACGCACTGGCTGACGACAACCACCACCCACAGACCGAAGTCCCTCAGGGCGCGGAGTCTAAGTCCCAGGCTGCCCTTCACCAGGGCCCCTGATGGTGGGGATGGACTTGACGCAGCCAGGAACCAGGTCGCGGCCCCCGAGACACCTCAGTTGTGGTAATGGCAGCCGCCAATGGCGTAGCTGGTGGAAAAGACAATAGAGTAGTCAGGCAGGCCGGGTTGACAACAACGGGAAAAAACGGTACAGGAAAGCAGACGAGAATCACAGGTCACGAGCCGGGTTCAGCAACAGAGGGTCAGATCAAAGGAGAACACAAAGAATAGTCAAGTCACAAGCTGAGTCAGATTCCAGGAGAGTCACGAGAGTCAGAACAGAGTTATAGCGACACAAAGACACAAGACACAAGTGCAAAGACCATGTGCGGACCACAGGCTTATATGTAATCAGCCACACCCCTCTGGGGGATGGACCTCAGAGACCTGAAGGCATAAAAGATTCCCACCATGCTCAGCAGAAATCCAAGATGGATGCCAGCACATGGAGTAACATAACCTCTGGGAAAAGGTAGGACCTTGACAACTGGGTGGCAATGACCAAACTTCACCTTTGGTAGCCCTTGGAGATGTCCAGCCTGACACAGCTTGAACTCAAGGCCACCTTCCTTGAACCCACATTACCTGCATACCAGGTCCTGCTCTGTCCCCAGGCACAAATTTATGCCCGGGAGTGATCCCCAATTGGCACAGAATAGGCAGAAACCACGCTAGGTTTCTCTAAAGGAGTTCCAACTTTACTAGGAACAGTAAGAGCATAAAAATCATACAGACAAACAAACGAAACCAGCGCTCGAATCTTCATGCAGACTATAGGAAATTGAGAATGCCAAACGGAGAGGTGCTGCCCTTCAGAGATAGGGAAATCTGGACACTGGTGAACAAAAACAAACAAAGGCGCACTCTCATTGTGCATTACCATGGTACCCACGTATTTATTGAATAAATAAATGGATGTATACTCACAAACCAATGGAAATAATAGCTGAAAGTGTGGTCCGCAATGACAGCGTGTGCAATGCTGTGCCTTTAATAAGGATGAACTGACGCGTTTCGGGAGATGAACCCTCTTCCTCAGAGCTAAGTGTATGCCTGCTGGTCCCAAGCCTATATACCAACAAATGTCAAAAAGAGGGTAATGAGACCCTCCAACCCGCTCCCAACGACCCAATCAAAAAAAGGTCGACCTATCCCCAAAAAAAAAACAACCCAAAAATGAAATACATGCAATATACAGAGGGACCACATGGGTCACCAACCACGACTCATGCATTTAAAGTATTGAAAATGTATTATAGATGTACTCACATGTACCTTCAAGGAAAGTTATCATACCTCTTGATGGACTTTACATGCATGAGTCGTGGTTGGTGACCCATGTGGTCCCTGTGTATATTGCATGTATTTCATTTTTGTTTGTTTTTTTGGGATAAGTCGTCTTTTTTTGATTGGGAGCGGGTGGGAGGGTCTTATTACCCACTTTTTGACATTTGTTGGTATATAGGCTTGGGACCAGTGTCAGCTCATCCTTATTAATGGCACAGCATTGCATCCGCTGTCATTGCGGACCACACTTTCTGCTTTTATTTCCGTTGGTTTGTGAGTATACATCTATTTGTTTATTCAATAAATACGTGGATACCACAGAAATACACGATGAGAGTGCGCCCTTCTTTGTTTTTGTTTATAAAAATCATACAGGATGACAATGGCACAATCTGAAAGTGGACCTTCCCCCCCCCCTTTCTCTAAAATTCATGTCGGCATGCACCTCTGCATGATGATGTGAAATTGCGTGATGCTGCTTCTTAAAAAAACAAAAAAACCAAGAACACTTTTTTAACTTTACTTTCTTTTTTTGGTTTCCACTTCCTCCTTTCCCTGAAGGCAGTGGAGACATAGGCCTGGCCATACAAATGCTTCTTGGGACCGCTGCATCACCATTGGTCTTCAGGGAAATCTTGTACCTAGTGATGGCATCCTGTGAATTATCTTACGAATGCAAAACATGAAATTACACTAATTTACCAGATAAAAAACTTCCCCTGAGATTTTGCGAAATCTTGGAGAAAGGGTTTTATTTTAAATTCAACAGATGCGTGCAAAGTCAGACGGTGGTATGAATGAAGACTAATATAATTTTTTAAAATAGCAAGCAACACAGAAACAGAACAAAAACTTTTAAAATTTAAGAGACAATCACGTGGACATGTGTACTGTAAGTATTTTTTTCCCCCCTTTTTACATATTATTGGCTGTTTAATAGAGGGAAGGGGGAGAAAGAGAAAGAGAGAGGGGGGGGGGGAGAAAGAGGGGGGGAAAGAGAGAGAGAGAGAGAGAGAGAGAGAGAGAGAGAAAGCAAGAAAGAGAGAGAGGCCTGTGCCCACACCACTTTCTGGCATGCACATGTGCTGCCAATTTAAATTGGTTTGTCACCTGTATGTAGATCCTGAGATGATGGTGCACAGTTCCCATATGACCACCCCTTACTGTTGACACAGGGTCCGCAGGGGTGAAGGAAAGGCACAGCTGCCAAGGTGTAGGTACTGTGAGCAGGAACGTGGGAGCTCTGGTATCTGAGCAGAAGTACAGCTGACAATACACCGCCAAGATGCCAAGTCCACTTGAGGGTGGAGTCAGGTCCCAAATCCGGTTGGGTGATAGCCAAGTGGAAGGACACCAGGACATGAGCAGAATCAAAGTCAGGGACAAGCAGAAGCCAGCAACAGTCGGGCAGCAAGGTACAGATTCACTAGGCAAAATCGTGGCCAGTAGCCTATGTCAGTAGCAGAAGCAGACAACGAACATGAGCAGATAAGAAGAATCTGAGAGCAAGGTCAGAGAGGAAGCCAATCAGTAACAGGATCAAGATGCATATCAGGAATTGGACAACGGGAACAAGACAGGAGACCATGCAGCAAACAGCTAGTCCAACGTTCAGGTCTAAATAGGCCTCTGCTTGCATGTGCTTGTGCGTGTAAGCAATGATGCACATGCAGTCTGTTTTTTATGCCCGTATAAATGTACATGCCTATTGGCCAGACAGCAAATTTCAAGCTGATGGCTGGCACCATGTTCCTGACATGGTTGCTTAGGTGAAGTGTTAGCATGATGACATTGCTCATGTGTGTGAGTTAGCGACCCTTATGGCTGGAGGCCAAACTGCTACACTGGAACCCATACCGGAAGGATATTTTTTTCCCCTGCCAGTGACACCTAGCCCTGCACTGACTACGACTAGTCATTTGAGGGAAATAGCCTTGAACACTGATTTGCCTCCACCAGTTCTTGTGCATACGTTACACTTGACTCTTCAGCCCGAAGACAAGGATAGATGAGGCTTTATACTCATGCACTAGAAATTCTGAAGGACCCTCTGCACACAGGTATATACCCTTTCAAGCAGACTATGCAATAAATAGGGATATTTAGTTCACACATATTACAATACATGCTTAAGCTGGCCAACTGCGTCAAAGTAATCCCTCTATGGCCAACTGCGTCAAAGTAATCCCTCTATGGCCAGTCCTACTCTGCCCTGCCTACGCAAATGCTACTGTGGACACAATGCTAGCATAAGGGAAAAGACACAATGGGGAGAGCTACAAGGTTCAGGTCTGGCTACTGACCCAACAATACAACAAACAAGAGATCCCTGTGCTCAAATCCCAACAGCTAGTGCTTGCATTTATCCATCAGGTGCTAAAGGGGTGTATACTCATGCAAACCCACAGTCCAGGCCCAATCCTTAGGGGGTTCTGCTACACAGTGGACCCAAGCTTAGGGTCCCTCATGCTTAGAAGGGTAGATCACACAGCCACCAATCCTCCCCTTCACTGGCCACAGCTGCCTCTTCTATCAAACTGGCTGCTTCTCCTTCCTTTTACCTTTAACTTTCAATCACTCATTAGGTTAACATTTTACACTTCATTCCCCGTTCCCATACACTGTAGAACTTCATTTCACTCTGTATTATCAGTAAATCAGATCAGATGATGCACCAACCAGCAGCTTCATTTACTGAGTAAAATGACATAAGAGTATTATTTATCTTCAGAGATTTTGTGTCCAGCACTCACATGGCAATGCAACAGGTTATCAGGTGAACAGCATTCCAGGTTAAATATTAGGCAGGATTTGGCTTATACTGTGCTGTTTCATACCTTGAGCTTGTAGTTCCTAACCATGGGTAACATGGCTCACTAACAGTTCCGCTTCAGAGTCCTAGCATGCGCTAACCCCTCTAACGTGCAATATTACATCTCTCCGGGTATAGTCCTCCTCACTCCTAAGACCAATCTTCTCCTCTGCCCCAATCCCTATCTGCTTAAATGCTCCTGCTACTGGAAGCTCCACAGGCCAAACAGTAGATACGCCACATTTTTACTACAATCACCAAGCGTAACCCATAAATGACAATCACAAATAATATTTTAGTAACCTGCTTACACACTGGTCAGATAATGTTAAGGCATTCCTTGCAATGAGCAATACTAACAGTCCTACCTTCCATCAAGGAGAAGTCCTTATGCTCCCCTCTGCAGGGAAGTTCACGCTACGGCCACTCCTGGCTACATCGTCCTTTCTGGAAAAGACCCATGAGAAGCTCAGCTCTCTCCAATGCACCTGAGGTTTCCTGAACTCCCTACCCTCCTCTGCTTCCATTCTTTTTTGCCTAAGAGTGACACCCCATGGAGCTAAATGGCTCTGGAGGGATAAAATGTCTCACTGACTCCATTCTACCTATAGTTTAGCAATTAAAGTAATTCTAAAGTTTGGAATATTAAAAATAAAAAACATGTCATACTTACCCGCTCTGTGTAATGGTTGTGCACAGAACAGCCCAGATCCTTATTTTTTGGGATCCCTTGCCAGTGATCCTGGCTCCCCCCCCTGCCTAGTGAACTCCCTACCTCCTCTGCTTCCATTGCTTTTTGTTTAAGAGTGACACTCCAGGGAGCTAAATGGCTCTGGTGGGATAAAAGGTCTCACTGACTCCATTGCACCTATAGTTTAGCAATTGGTCATTTTAAAGTTTGGAATATTAAAAAATAAACATGTCATACTTATCTGCTCTGTGTAATGGTTGAGCACAGAACAGCTCGGATCCTCATTTTTTGGGAACCCTTGCCAGTGGTATTGGTTCCCCCCCCCCGCCTAGTGACCCCAATAGCAAGCCTCTGGCTATGAGGGCAATTGAGCAGGCTTGCTTCTGAGCCACATGGCCTGATTGGCTTATTGGCTGCGACTGACAGCAGAGGGAGCCAATGGCTCCCACTGCTGTGTGAGCCAATGAGAATAGAGAGACTCGTGGGTGGCTTTCATGGCTTTCATGGCCATGGCTTTCATTCACATTGTGAGATGGGGCTCAAGTAAGTAAGGAGGGCCGAGGCTGCATTAAGGCAAAAAAAACCCTTCTGCCTTTAGAACCACTTTAAAACAATACTGTGAATGAAGAGATAGATGATGTATTGGATTCTCATGCTGCTGAAGATGTTGTTTTTTTTTTTTAATGAATACTTTACTTATAAGAAATTCTGCAAAACGAGATCAGCAGAAGTACATTGAGATACAACATAATCTCTGCTTTCTGAGAATTTCAAGATCGCATGTTCATTATCACATATCCATTGTTTGATGTTATACAGAAACAATAAAGCTCTTGATATCATGCAGTTGTGAAATTGTCTCTTGTAGGGTAATGCGCCTTGCTTTGGAGTTTCCTCAGTTTTAACACTTTAAAGTAGTAAAGTCTTGGAATTAAATATTCACTGACAGGCAGGGTTTTTATAACAGAAGAGACCCTAATGGTCGCTTCTGTCATAAATGACTCCTCTGCCTGTCAGTGGATAATGTGATCTGAGCCACACATGCGCAGCTCAGATCACATTTACGGCCCGATGTCTGTGACACGTCAATGTGACTCCCATGTGCATGGGTGTGACGTTGCTGCTGCCTTGGCCATTCAAGCAGCTGAAGATCCGAAACCCTGAAGGAACACCAGGGAAGATGGAAGCACTGGGGGAGCCGTGACTATGCTGGAGGGCTCCATTTGCAGGTAAGTCTGTCATAGTGCGCTAGTATGTGATGCATACTAATATATTATGGCTTAAACCTGCCAGGGGACCAGCTAATTTGTTGTAGTAGTAAATGACTGGTGGGCTGCCAAAGGTTTCCGTTTATTTCGCAAAAGTCAATTTAAAAACTTGCTGCAGTCCAGTTTGAATGGCAGAACTAAGAGGTTCGGTGTGACAGGCTCATCTTCCTTGAGCATCACTATTGCACCATCAAATAGCACTGAATCTGCCATATATAAATGTAGTGGCTTAACTATACAAGAGTGGGGTTTAAAGTGCCCCTCTGCCAAGACCAGGGGCAGACTGACAACTGTCCTTCAAGGGGAAATATCCCGAAAGCTTGTCCTCAAAATTGTATGTTAGTGCAAATAAAAAAAGCATCACGTCAATACTCAATTGTTTCCATCCTGTTAACATATTCTATTCTATCTATCCAATCCCTCATTGTTGGTGGATCCTGGGCTTTCCAAAACGTAGGTATTAAACCCTTAGCTGCACTAATCAGATGGTATACTAAACTGTTTTTATATTGTTTTACTGGCACCTCTGTTTTAAAGAAAAGACACACCCACGGGTCCTTCTGTATAGGCGTCCCCCAAATCTCCTGTATTTGATGTATTATCTCCTGCCAAAATAACCGAATTTTTGGGCATTCCCACCATATATGAGCCATTGTCTCTATTGGCCCACACCCTCTCCAACATAAAAGGGATACTTCTTCTTGCTGTTTATGTGCCACACTCGGTGTACAATACCATCTAGATAGACATTTATAGTTCATCTCAACAGTGGTGTATTTAGGTTTTGTGCTGCCCTAGGCAACACAAATATTGGCACGCCCCCCCCCCCCGACATTGACCAAGAGCACCCCTGCCCTCCTCCCGAGCCTTCCACTACCACTGCCCCCCCCCCCCGACATTGACCAAGAGCACCACTGCCCCCCCGACATTGACCAAGAGCACCCCTGCCCTCCACCCGAGCCTTCCACTACCACTGCCCCGCCCGACATTGACCGAGAGCACCCCTGCCCTCCACCCGAGCCTTCCACTACCACTGCCCCCCGACATTGACCAAGAGCACCCCTGCCCTCCACCCGAGCCTTCCACTACCACTGCCCCGCCCGACATTGACCAAGAGCACCCCTGCCCTCCACCCGAGCCTTCCACTACCACTGCCCCCCCGACATTGACCAAGAGCACCCCTGCCCTCCACCCGAGCCTTCCACTACCACTGTCCCCCCGACATTGACCAAGAGCACCCCTGCCCTCCACCCGAGCCTTCCACTACCACTGCCCCCCCCCCCGACATTGACCAAGAGCACCCCTGCCCTCCACCCGAGCCTTCCACTACCACTGCCCCCCCCCCGACATTGACCAAGAGCACCCCTGCCCTCCACCCGAGCCTTCCACTACCACTGCCCCCCCGACATTGACCAAGAGCACCCCTGCCCTCCACCCGAGCCTTCCACTACCACTGCCCCCCCCGACATTGACCAAGAGCACCCCTGCCCTCCACCCGAGCCTTCCACTACCACTGCCCCGCCCGACATTGACCAAGAGCACCCCTGCCCTCCACCCGAGCCTTCCACTACCACTGCCCCGCCCGACATTGACCAAGAGCACCCCTGCCCTCCACCCGAGCCTTCCACTACCACTGCCCCCCCGACATTGACCAAGAGCACCCCTGCCCTCCACCCGAGCCTTCCACTACCACTGCCCCCCCGACATTGACCAAGAGCACCCCTGCCCTCCACCCGAGCCTTCCACTACCACTGTCCCCCCGACATTGACCAAGAGCACCCCTGCCCTCCACCCGAGCCTTCCACTACCACTGCCCCGCCCGACATTGACCAAGAGCACCCCTGCCCTCCACCCGAGCCTTCCACTACCACTGCCCCCCCCCCGACATTGACCAAGAGCACCCCTGCCCCCCCGACATTGACCAAGAGCACCCCTGCCCTCCACCCGAGCCTTCCACTACCACTGTCCCCCCAGACATTGACCAAGAGCACCCCTGCCCTCCACCCGAGCCTTCCACTACCACTGCCCCGCCCGACATTGACCAAGAGCACCCCTGCCCTCCACCCGAGCCTTTCACTACCACTGCCCCCCCCCCCCGACATTGGCCAAGAGCACCCCTGCCCCCCCCGACATTGACCAAGAGCACCCCTGCCCTCCACCCGAGCCTTCCACTACCACTGCCCCCCCCGACATTGGCCAAGAGCACCCCTGCCCCCCCCGACATTGACCAAGAGCACCCCTGCCCTCCACCCGAGCCTTCCACTGCCCCGCCCGACATTGACCAAGAGCACCACTGCCCCCCCCGACATTGACCAAGAGCACCCCTGCCCCCCCCGACATTGACCAAGAGCACCGCTGCCCTCCACCCGAGCCTTCCACTACCACTGCCCCCCCCCGACATTGACCAAGAGCACCCCTGCCCTCCACCCGAGCCTTCCACTACCACTGCCCCCCCGACATTGACCAAGAGCACCCCTGCCCTCCACCCAAGCCTTCCACTACCACTGCCCTGCCCGACATTGACCAAGAGCACCACTGCCCCCCCACCATCCCCCATGGTGAGAGAGAGAGAAAGACACTAATCTTCACAGATCGAAACATCCCCAGGAACGAGAGTCGGGCGTGAAAACTCACCAGGTCCCTATGCCGCGTGTGTCCCTTCTTCCAAGGGGCAGTGCTGCCCCCCCTGAAAAATGCCGCCCTAGTCAAATACACCGTTGCATCTCAACTATATTTGTGTTCATCACCCCATGCATTAACTTAAACATTTTCCTTTTCTGATGATCATTCATTTTTTCCCAACTGAAACAGCTACTTGTACTCTGTAGGCCACTTATTTCAGGTACTCATATAGCGCTGTCAGTTTATGCAGTGCTTCACATATATATATTGTACATTCACATCAGTCCCTAACCCTCAAAGGGTGTACAATCTCTAACTTACATACACATATTAGGGACAATTTAGACAGGATACAATTAACCTACCAGCATGTCTTTGGAGTGTGGGAGGAAACCCACACAGGCACAGGGAGAACATGCAAACTCCAGGCAGGTGGTGCCGTGGTTGGGATTTAAACCAACAACCCTAGTGCTGCCTGGTGGAAGTGCTAACCATTTAGCCACTGTACTGTCCACACTTAATGAGATAATAACATAGGAATACAGCTGGGAGATAGGGACAAGTGCCTGAAAAAGGACCTTCGTGGCAGGATCAGCAGGAATTATTTTAATGAAAGCTTCAGGTTTTAAAATAATCCAAATGTCTTTTAAAATGCCATGATAAAGCTGATGACAGATTTTAGTGGTTGGTTTACGCGTTATGTTGAAACAGCAATATCATCACTGTATCGCAAATGCCAACATGCGAGTCACTGCTTTCCAACAATAAATCTCACAGTATAAAAACAGGATCAATAACAAAATTATAATTTAAAATTATCGGCAACAAGAGTCCCGAGTCGCGGGGAATGACTTTTCATGTTGATGGACAGCCTGGCAGAAGTGGCTAAAGTGACATTTATATCATTTATGTGAAGGCTTTGAACCTGCAATCTGACTACTCATCTGTCTACTTTTCATAATAAATTTGCATAGAGAGATCCATAAACAGGATGTTCTGCCTGTCATAAGACATTTGTAGACAAAGGCCAAATTCGCAGTCTTATACGGCGGACAGAATAATAATGAATTATCCTCGGCTGCAACGGACATCAGGGGCCTGAGAATGGTATGAACGTGGACCTGTACGGCAGTGTTAGCATTAAAGTAGTTGTAAACCTCTGAAATTAAAAATTAACAAAGCATACCATTCTGTAGTGTGTACTTGTCTCTATCCAAAGCACTGAGGGTTTATTTTGTCCATTCTCTCATTCCTCTGTAATCTGTATGAGTCATTTTTGTCTGTGTGGAGGGTCTTTTCCTTCCACTCAGGTCTCAGATTACACTCAGACCCCTGCTCTATGCTGTGCAGTGTGTAATATCAGATCCCCGCCCCTGCCTGCTAAAGCTCATAAAAGCTTACTAAATTTTGGACTATGAACTGATGTAGGGAAGAGAGGGCTGCAGATTAATAGGCACAGCTGATGCAGGAGTATTTGTTTCATCTCTGTGTATCACATGAGGCCAGTCACTTCACTGGGTATATAGTTACATAGTTAGTCTGGCTGAAAAAAGACAAAAGTCCATCCAGTTCAACCATTAAAAAAAGAAAAACTTATAATCCTACACCTACAGTTGATCCAGAGGAAGGCAAAAAAACAGCAAAGCACGGTCCAATTTGCTGCTGCAGGGAAAAAATTCCTTCCTGATCCCCCAAAAGGCAATCGGATATTCCCTGGATCAACTTTACCTATAAATGTTATATCCAGTTATATTCTGTGTATCCAAGAAAGAATCCAGGACTTTCCTACAGCAATCCACAGAGCTGGTATTTCAGACCCAAAAACGCATGCAAACAATAGCGAAGATTATGCGTTGTATGTTTAAAGTTGATCCCATTGAAGTCTGTGGGACCAAAAATGTTTGATTTTTGTTCAAAAATAGCATATGTTCCTCTTTGAGTGTAGGGCATCAAGCGACTAAGCGTTGAAACAGCCACAATTACAAACAATGGAATTCTGCATGTTGATCCTAGTCAGGCGTAGTGAAGCACATTAACAAGAACAATAATTTCTGTTATTTTGGAATACCTTATCTGCTTACATAGTTAGTCTGGCTGAAAAAAGACAAAAGTCCATCCAGTTCAACCATAGAAAAAAAAGAAGTTATAATCCTACACCCACAGTTGATCCAGAGGAAGGCAAAAACACCCAGCAAAGCATGATCCAATTTGCTCCTGCAGGGGAAACAATCCCTTCCTGATCCCCTGAGAGGCAATTGGATATTCCCGGGATCAACTTTCCCTATAAATGTTATATCCAGTTATATTCTCTGTATCCAAGAAAGAATCCAGGACTTTCCTACAGCAATCCACTGAGCTGGCCACAACCAACTCTGGAGGGAGTCTATTCCACATTCTCACAGCTCTTACTGTGAAGAAACCTTTCCGTGTTTGGAGATTATGGAAGGGTTTGCAATAGGAAGAAGGGTTAGCCGCACACCAGAGGATTGATGAATGATAGCAAATATTTATTGGTCCATAGGACACACAAAACAACAAGACGTGTCCATACTTTGTTAACGCGTTTCAAGAAGCGTGTGATTAAGCACGTGATCGTGTGAAACGTGTCAACAAGTTCTGTACACATGTCCTGGTAATTGTGTGTCCTATGGACCAATAAAATAAATATTTGCTATAATTCATCAATCCTCTGGTGTGCGGCTAACCCTTCTTCCTATTGCATTACGTGTGGTGGCGAGCCAGATTCTGCACCTGCAGTAACAATGTAAAAAGAGAGCAGCGCTACGGTAAGCAATAATATATAATTGGATAGGGATATATCAACATATCAGTGCAAAAAGTTCTAATGATAGTATGATCCAGATTAAAGTGACTCTTGTGCTCTGATGAATCTAAGGTCCGGTGTCCGTGCAATAGTGGTGACGATAATGCGCACTCACCGGACGCGCTTATTAAAAGCACCTTGTATAGAATATTCCAGGCGTCATCAGGAAATGGGTAGTCCTCCCTCTGATGTTAGATAGTGTGAAACTGGTGTGGGTGGTCCTCTTCCTTTATGGGGTTCCCCAATGGTCCTGGTGGGTAGTATCCCTCTGGATGGGCAGGCCTGCACTGTACTGCAATGATCCTTCCAAGTAATTGGTCTGCGGGCTAAAATACTCCCCCAGGGAGTAACAGAGAGACTCCCATAGTGTAGTAAGTATTATAAAACTTTATTGTGATGCATCCAGTTTAAATGGACAGAGTGATTCCAGACAGAGATCAAGTGAAGACTAAACGTCGGGTATAGTAAGATGGCCGCCGGAGCTCCACGTTGGTCCGGCAGCGTGACGTCACCGCGTGGTGTGGCTCCTCCTGACGCGTATTGTGCTCAAGCACGTCCTCAGAGGGGGGTCGCCAATCACACCGTGTCATCCGCCGTTCTAATTTATAGGAGAGCCAGCACATGCGCACCAAGTAGCAGCCATGTTGGCGTAGTGCAGAGCGAACTGCACAGGCACGAATGTCCGAGCGCCATTTTCCCTTGGTTTTCCCCATATTGAGGAACAAAGCACAGCAGCTTATATTTAATTATATTTATTTATATCAAGGCGCTTACACTTACGTTACTTTCCAGAGTCTGCACCTGCCTTGGTGTGATTTGGATCATTTGCCTGAGCGGTAATACCTTTTCTCCTTGGATATGGACGGGTTTGCAACCTTTTAAGCTATGTTACTACCCTTCCTGATATTGAAAGATAAAGAGAAATAGAAGAATTAAAATGCTTGCTGTTCCGAGGGAAAATGCTGCTCCAAGCTCCTTCTGGTGTTGCCTACAGGCCTTGAGAAAAAATGTTTTGGTGAAGTGATCTCTCCAAAATTTTGTGTTTCCTGAAAATCTGTCAATATTGGCCTCTAATTTCACCGCGTGGCAACATTGGTATAAAGAAGTTTCTCTCTGAAGACCCCTCGATGTGTAACATGGCTTTCTTTACAAACAAAGAGTTAAAGTGTAAGTTCACCTTTTCAGAAAAAAAATGTAAAGGAGAACTAATACTGGACACCCTTCACACCCCTCTGGTCCCCGCTGTACTTACCTCTAGGTTTGTTCAGTTGTCAGTACTCCCGCAGACGCACAAGAGGTCCAGGGGTTTGAAACCGCCGTTCTTCTCTCTCTTCTCCATGCAACGCTTCAGGGATGGACCAGATCAATTCTGATTGGTCAGTGCCATCACAATGATTCACTCTGATCCGCCCCAGGCCCACTGCACAGAGAAGAGAGGGGATTTCAAATGCCTGGACCGCTGGACTGGCTGCAAAAGTCTTGACAGCTCAGCAGGGGCAGACTGACCATTCGAGCACTCGGGCACTGCCTGAGGGCCCGGGGGCAGTAGGGGGCCCCATGAAATGCCCCTGGTACCTTTTTATAGGCTTTTTTGGGTGTGCTTTGAGTGTGGGCAAGGACACAGGGGCCCCATGATCCCCTATTGACCGGGGGCCCCATGAGTTGTCAGTCCGCCCCTGCAGCTCAGCACAGCTGAAGGTAAGTACAGCGGGCACTGTGGGTGTCTCTTTACATTTTTTTCTATAAAGATGAACTAACACTTCGAGTTTACCTTTAGAGCTAGGGTTGCCTTATAGCTTGCATTCCCCCCCCCCCCCCATACTCTGTAGGCCCCCAAGACTGTGGTTATACTATTTTTTTACCCACCTTTCTGATGTCTTTGGGCTGGTCACATGATTTAGTAGGAGAGTGAACAATCCCAACGCAGATGTTCCTGCGTTTATATTTGGCTGCGGCAACCATCGTGGAACCGAGTAGTCAAAGGAGAAAGATGTCACCAGCACATCTAGGATCTCCAAAATAGGTCCAAAGCTTTATTAAGTGATCACATAGTTACAGCAAGAGCAATGTTTCGGAGCCTTGCCAGACCCCTTTATCAGGCATGAGACCCGACACTTGCCAGATGAAGGAGTCCAGCGTAGCTCAGAAACATTACTCTTGCTGTAACTATGTAATTGCTTAATAAAGCTGTTCTCAGTGTGCTGGTGACATCCTTCTCCTATGATTTAGTAGGATTCTGTTGCTCTTTGTATCATAACAAACCAAATGTAGGCAACTGGTTCAGCATTCACAGGTGGCGTCATAATACCCTTCACTCACAGTATGTCCTCAATCTTCTGGGATGAATGACATGGGACTGGTAATCATTCAATCCAGAAGACTGAAGACATCCTGTGGAAAAGAAGCAAGACTGCAGGGGACTACAACCTATTGAAGGTGAACAATGCAGCCAGTGCCTCTTACATTGTTAGTCAGTGGGAAGAATGTCCCTTACATTGGTGGTCAATGGGAATAATGTCCCTTACATTGGGGGTCAGTGGGAAGAATGTCCCTTACATTGGTGGTCAATGGGAAGAATGTCCCTTACATTGGGGGTCAGTGGCAAGAATGCCCTTTACATTTGTGATTGGAAGAAAGTCCCTTACATTGGTGGTAATTGGGAAGAATGTCCCTTACATTGGTGATTGGAAGAAAGTCCCTTACATTGGTGGTAATTGGGAAGAATGCCCTTTACATTTGTGATTGGAAGAAAGTCCCTTACATTGGTGGTAATTGGGAAGAATGTCCCTTGCATTGGTGATCAGTGGGAAGAATGTCCCTTGCATTGGTGATCAGTGGGAAGAATGTCCCTTACATTGGAGGTCAGTGGGAAGAATGTCCCTTACATTGGGGGTCAGTGGGAAGAATGTCCCTTACATTGGGGGTCAGTGGGAAGAATGTCCCTTACATTGGTGATCAGTGGGAAGAATGTCCCTTACATTGGGGGGTCAGTGGAAAAATGTCCCTTACATTGGTGATCAGTGGGAAGAATGCCCCTTACATTGGAGGTCAGTGGGAAGCACGTCCCTTACATTGGGGGTCAGTGAGAAGAATGTCCCTTACATTGGTGGTCAGTGGGAAGAATGTCCCTTACATTGGCGGTCAGTGGGAAGAATGTCCCTTACATTGGTGGTCAGTGGGAAGAATGTCCCTTACATTGGTGGTCAGTGGGAAGAATGTCCCTTACATTGGTGATCAGTGAGAAGAATGTCCCTTACATTGGGGGTCAGTGGGAAGAATGCTCCTTACATTGGTGATCAGTGAGAAGAATGTCCCTTACATTGGTGGTCAGTGGGAAGAATGTCCTTTACATTGGTGATCAGTGGGAAGAATGTCCCTTACATTGGGTGGTCAATGGGAAGAATGTCCCTTACATTGTGGGTCAGTGGGAAGAATGCTCCTTACATTGGTGATCAGTGAGAAGAATGTCCCTTACATTGGGGGTCCATGGGAAGAATGTCCCTTACATTGGTGGTCAGTGGGAAGAATGTCCCTTACATTGGTGGTCAGTGGGAAGAATGTCCCTTACATTGGGTGGTCAATGGGAAGAATGTCCCTTACATTGTGGGTCAGTGGGAAGAATGCTCCTTACATTGGTGATCAGTGAGAAGAATGTCCCTTACATTGGGTGGTCAGTGGGAAGAATGTCCCTTACATTGGGGGTCAGTGGGAAGAATGTCCCTTACATTGGGGGGTCAGTGGAAAAATGTCCCTTACATTGGTGATCAGTGGGAAGAATGCCCCTTACATTGTGGGTCAGTGGGAAGAATGCTCCTTACATTGGTGATCAGTGAGAAGAATGTCCCTTACATTGGGTGGTCAGTGGGAAGAATGTCCCTTACATTGGGGGTCAGTGGGAAGAATGTCCCTTACATTGGGGGGTCAGTGGAAAAATGTCCCTTACATTGGTGATCAGTGGGAAGAATGCTCCTTACATTGGTGGTCAGTGGGAAGAATGTCCCTTACATTGGGTGGTCAGTGGGAAGAATATCCCTTACATTGGGGGTCAGTGGGAAGAATGTCCCTTACATTGGGGGGTCAGTGGAAAAATGTCCCTTACATTGGTGATCAGTGGGAAGAATGCCCCTTACATTGGAGGTCAGTGGGAAGCACGTCCCTTACATTGGGGGCCAGTGAGAAGAATGTCCCTTACATTGGTGGTCAGTGGAAAGAATGTCCCTTACATTGGTGGTCAATGGGAAGAATGTCCCTTACATTGGGGGTCAGTGGGAAGAATGTCCCTTACATTGGTGATCGGTGGGAAGAATGTCCCTTACATTGGGGGGTCAGTGGGAAGAATGTCCCTTACATTGGAGGTCAGTGGGAAGAATGTCCCTTACATTGGTGGTCAGTGGGAAGAATGTCCCTTACATTGGGGATCAGTGGGAAGAATGTCCCTTACATTGGTGGTCAGAATGTCCCTTACATTGGTGATCAGTGGGAAGAATGTCCCTTACATTGGTCATCAGTGGGAAGAACGTCCCTTACATTGGTGGTCAATGGGAAGAATGTCCCTTACATTGGGGATCAGTGGGAAGAATGTCCCTTATATTGGTGCTCAGTGGGAAGAATGTCCCTTATATTGGTGCTCAGTGGGAAGAATGTCCCTTATATTGGTGCTGTGTCCATGCAGGTCAAGGCAACATGTTTGCTTGAGGACTTGGTCTACAGGCTTTTGTTTGCTTCAGGTCTACAGGGTTGCAAAATCTGTTTGAAACAGGTCAAAGGAAAGTCAGAAAGAGGTCAACTGCACCTGTCAATGAATTCTGATGAATGTCAGAAGCATTTCAAACTGCGGCCATTGACTCTAACCCAAAGCATGATGACACAGCTCCTTAAACCTTTAATGCCTGAAGGTAGAACAAATCTTAACACTTACATCCAGTTCTTCAATCTTACAATTGTACATATCATCGAGACGACTTCGTATATCCAATGGAATTACAGCTTGTCTTGTCTTCAGACTTGGATTCAATGGAGTTGATTTACTAAAGGCAAATAGACTGTGCACTCTGCAAAGTGCAGTTGCTCCAGAACGTAGTAAATGAAGTAAAGCTCCACTTTGCAAAGAATACCCAATCATGTGAAAGGAAAATAAAAAAAAACAAACTGTATTTTTGCGCGCGCATGATTGGATGATGGAAGTCAGCAGAGCATCTGCTCATTTACTAAGCTCTGGAACAACTGCACTTGCAGAGTGCACAGTCTGTTTGCCTTTAGTAAATCAACCCCAATGTATCTGTTTCTCCATTCATGAGAGTACAGGGGTGGGGTTTACAGAATGATCACTGTGACAGCCAATCACAGGCTATCACAGCGACCACGTGATCAGGATCTGTCAGTGATAGCTCCTTCTCTGTTCTGGGAGCTTGCATTTCCAGCACAAACACCAATGTGCATATACGTGGCACCTCGGTGCAGGGGCGGACTGACAACTCATGGGGCCCCCGGCAATAGGGGATCATGGGGCCCCTGTGTCCTTGCCCAAACTCAAAAAAGCCTATGTAAAAAGGTACCAGGGGCATCTCATGGGGTCCCCTACTCGGGCAGTGCCCGAGGTTCCAAATGGTCAGTCTGCCCCTGCCTCAGTGACGTCACATATACAGTATGTTTGCAGTGGCGTATTTAGGTTTTGTGCTGCCCTAGGCAACACAAAAATCAGACCCCCTCCCCGGCAGAGAGAGTTTGACACTCACCAACACCAGCTACCCCCCCCCCCCCCCCCCCCCGCGGAGAGAGCCTGACAGTGACCAACAACACCCCTGCCCCATCCCACCCCCTCCCGAGAGAGCCTTCCACTAACACTCCCCCGCCCCGGCGAAAGAGAGAAAGACACTCACCTTCACAGCTCTGGACATCCTCGGGAATGACAATCGGGCTCTGCATACACCATCAAGCAGTCCGCAGCCTCTCTCGGATCCCACCTGGTCCCCATGCCGTATGTCCCTTATTCCAGGGGACAGTGCTGCCCCCCTAAAAAATGCCGCCCTAGGCAAATGCTTTGTTTGCCTTGTGGTAAATACGCCCCTGTATGTGTGTGAAGTTGATGTCAATAGGTTAACCACGTTACACATGCCTAGAAAAAAACCTCCTGAAGTACACAGCGCATGTTGGGCCTGGATCACAAGACTTACCAAACAGAATCAGAAATGCCAGTTAGAAGAGCTCACATGAAAGCACTGTGACTGTGCATTTAGTTGTTTGCCTGTAGCTTGGCTCACACATAAAAAAAAAGGAATAAAATGGAAAACGCGCGGCATATTTGATATGAAATTATTACAAAGATGAACTTAGCTAGCTGATCTTCCACCAGTACCCAGCAGGGCTCTGCTTATTGCTGCAGATGGTCGGAGGTAGAGTGAGTCGCATGGATGTGGCGAAGGCGGCGGATTTCTGAGGATCTAATGAAGTCTCGGTAAGGGGAGGCGAGAGGCACAGCGGAGGGATGGAGCCGTCACTTTCATCTGAGATGTAACTTTATGATCTGATCCATATTCTTCACACACTCTTTATTAGAACCCTTTTTCTTTCTTTCATTTTTTTTTTTTCCCCTCTCCCTCTTTACTCAATAAATATAAATGTCACCGATATAACTACGGAAGATTAGGGCTCCCTGACCTTTTCTAACAAAGGCTTGTCGTCTCTGCAGGCCCGCTTTATAGCAGACTGATGACTTAACCCGTCTTATACCAAACAGGTGGAAAGCGCCACTTTTTTTCCACTTTTTCTTCTCCTTCCCAATGCAAAATTAAAGGTGAACTCCGCACACAAAAACTTTCATTTAACTATAATTCTCAATAGCCACAAAGGATATAAATCCACTTTGTGAGCAACAAATGCAGTTTCAAACCCAGATGTTACCTTGTAAAAGTAGCAGTGATATCATCACTGTGCTGTGCATAGCCTGTTTAGAGAGCAGAGCTGTGGGAGGGGCCCAGCAGGACTCACCCACTACAGAAAACTACAGGAGGGGGCGGAGACAAGACCAGTCACTGTTAGGAATGGACTTTCCAATAACGGTGGGACTCACCTGCCTTGTGGGCTGCAGTACCAGGGCTGGCCAGCGGGTGCTCTCAACAACCAGAGGTTCACTTCGGCAATTAGCCATCACCTGGGGCTGATTGCAGGTGGTGTATTTAAGGGATGGCCAGACCTGCAGTCTGGGCCTTGGTGTGTGTTTTTCTATGGGCCCCTGTACCTTGTAACCTGCATTCCTGTTCCTGCTCCTGCCTGACTTGTTGCCGACCCTGCCTGATCCTGACCTCTGCTGACTTCTCCTGTTTGATCCCTGGCTTGTGACACTGACCATTCTCTCCGTCTGCTCCTCCTGTACCTACCTGCCCGATAGTTATCGACCTGGCCTGCCTGACTACATTGTGCTCTATATGTGTATGTACCTGTGTATCTATATCAGTTTAGGTTTGGGTTTGTTTCACCTTGTTGTATGTATTTGTGTTAGCTTGGGCTTTGGTGCACTGCATTTATATTTGTATTGTTAGTCTCAATATATTATATTATTTACTATATCTGAAGCCTGCGTTTCCCTGTGTCAGTCCACACACTTCTGGTCACACCCGCATCCCTGACAGTCACCCTGCACAGAGAGAGAGAGTGGCAGTGAGCGGTCTTTATTACAGGAAGTCCCACACTGAATTACTGCACAGATCTGGAAGAAATACACAAAGATCACCGAGATTCAAAGAAGAATACACATGACCAGTGAACTTAGACAATGAAGGTATATCCTGCAGGTCAGCTTTGAAGAGAAAAACAATTATTTCAATGTACTTTTACAATTTACACACAAAAGAACTTAAGGTGAAGTTAGCATTAGATATATTTTTTTCACATTAAGTCGATGCATGCTCAGTAATGTATCAGTGTAACACTTCCAGGCATCATCGAAGGTCTCCATCTGCTTCCTGGACTGAGATGCCGGCTTAAAGATAACAGGATCATGTAAATCCTGGTGCCTGTGTAGTTCTTGATTGTGTTCACAAATGTCTGACAAAGGTCAGCCCCCTGCTGCAGCCTCTCACCTTGTGACTTGCTATAAAGTTACAATGTTGCAATGTGATCACAGGGGGAGGGGAGACTGGGGAAATGCGTCCTCCTGCTTGCAACAGACTGATGACATCATCTCAGCCTAGGCAAAGTTACTGTATGTCACAGAGGGTGTGAGGTGATGAAACATATGTGCCATCTGCTTTGGGCAGGAAAGATAAAATTAGATGCTAGGCAATATTATGTCAAAGAGCCTTTCTCTCCTCTGCTCTCCCTCTCCTCTCCTTTCCCTCTCCTCTTCCTCTCCTCTTCCTCTCTTCTTCCTGTCCTCTCTTCCTTCACCTCCTCTTTTCCCTTCCTTCCTCCCCAACCTCTTCTCTCCTCCTCCCCTCACCTTCCTTCCTTCCTTCCTTCCTTCCCCTTCTCTCCTCACTCTCTTCTCCTCTCCTCACTCCCTTCCCCTCCTCTCCTCACTCCTTTCTTTCCTTCAACTTCTCTCCTCTCCTCACTCCCTTCCTTCCCTTCCTCTCCTCACTCCCTTCCTTCCCGTCTTCTCCTCACTCCCTTCCTTCTCCTCCTCTTCTCCCTCTCTTCCTTCCTTTCTTCTTTCCTTCCCCTCCTCTCCTCCCTTTCTTTCTTCCTTCCTTCCCCTCCATCCCATCCTTCCTTCCTTCTCCTCCTCTCATCACTCCCTTCCTTCCTTCCCCTCCTCTCCTCCCTCTCTTCCTTCCTTTCTTCCACTCCTTTTCTCCCTACCTTCATTACTTGTCCTCTTCTCACTCCCTTCCTTCCTTCACTTCCTCTCCTCCCTACTTTCATTCCTTCCCCTCCTCTCATCCCTCCCTCCCTTCCTTCCTTCCTTCCTTCCTTCCCCTTACCCCCTTCCTTCCCCTCCCTACATTTATTTCTTCCCCTCCTCTCCTCACTCCCTTCCTTCTCCTCCTCTTCTCTCTCTCTCTTCCTTCCTTCTTACCTTCCCCACCTCTCCTCCCTTTCTTTCTTCCTTTCTTCTCTTCCTCTTATCACTCCCTTCCTTCCTTCCCTTCCTTCCTTCCTTCCTTCTTTCCTTCTTTCCTTCTTTCCTTTCCTTCCTTCCTTCCTTCCTTCCCCTCCTCTCCTCCCTATGTTCATTCCTTCCCCTCCTCTCCTCCCTCCTTTCCTTCCTTCTTCTCCTTCCTTTCCTTCCTTCTTTCCTTCCCCTCCTCTCCTCCCTCTCTTCCTTCCTTCCCCTCCTCTCCTTCCTTCCCCTTCTCTCCTCCCTCTCTTCCTTCCTTCCCCTCCTCTCCTTCCTTCCCCTCCTCTCCTCCCTCTCTTCCTTCCTTCCCCTCCTCTCCTTCCTTCCCCTCCTCTCCTCCCTCTCTTCCTTCCTTCCCCTCCTCTCCTTCCTTCCCCTCCTCTCCTCCCTCTCTTCCTTCCTTCCCCTCCTCTCCTTCCTTCCCCTCCTCTCCTCCCTCTCTTCCTTCCCCTCCTCTCCTCCCTCTCTTCCTTCCTTCCTTCCTTCCCCTCCTCCTTCCTTCCTTCCTTCCGTCCTTCCTTCCGTCCTTCCTTCTTTCCTTCCCCTCCTCTCCTCCCTCTCTTCCTTCCTTCCCCTCCTCTCCTTCCTTCCCCTCCTCTCCTCCCTCTCTTCCTTCCTTCCTTCCTTCCTTCCTTCCTTCCTTCTTTCCTTCTTTCCTTCCTCCCTTCCTCCCCCTCCTTCTTTCCCCTCCTCTTCTCTCCTCTCCTTATTTCTTCCCCTCTCCTCCTCTCCTCCCTCCTCCTCCTCTCCTTCCTTCCTTCCTTCCTTCCTTCCTTCCTTCCCCTCCTCTCCTTCCTTCCCAACCTTCCTTCCCCTCCTCTTCCCCCTTTCCTCTCCCCCCTTACTTCCCCTCCTCTTCCACCTTCCTTCCTTCCTTCCTCCCTCCTTTCTTCCCTTCCTGACTTTTTTGCTCTCCATCCTTCATTCCTCTGTCTGCTTGTTTTTCCCTCCTTCCTTCCTCTCTTTCCTCCTTCCTTCCCTCCCTCAGTACAATAAAATGAAGTACCCTCCTCTTTCCCAGGGAATAAAGAATGGGTACAATATTTGGTGTCAGTGAAGTCCTGTGTTGCGGAGTTTCGCTGCCTGGTGTAAAGAGGCTGTTTGACATAATATTGCCTAGCGTCTAATTTTATCCTTCCTTCCCAAGGCAGAGAGGCACACATGTTCCATCTCCCTGCACCATCTGTAACATACAGCAGTTTGCTCTATTAGAATTCCGTGTTGTGAGCGCTAATATCTCCCCGAGGCATTCTCTACTGGGTTCTATTGACTGATAATAATGGCCGCATGGAGTATGGATTTAAACAGCTGAACCGATAAGTAGACAAAATGGCAGAGCATTTAGTGGGCTTACCTGGGAAAGATATCATTCCTGAAAATAATCATTCACCGGAGAAAGATGGGGCTTAATAGGAGGGACAATGGGGGTGGAATTGAAAAAAATTACCTTTAGCTCTGGGCTGTCAGCGGACAATGGAAAGTAAAATGTGCTCCAATGTCGTACAATGAATTTTCCAGAAAATGAGAAGGCGTACTGTATATATAGTGGGCTTCACACACACTCACATCTTAAAGGCGAACACCAGGCACACAGCTAAATACACACATACATTATATATAACGGAACAATTTTATCTGTTAAAGGATTTGTATTTCTGTCCATCCGGTCCTGAGATTAACACAGCTCTGCCACACAGCACAGCCCTGTCTGGCAGGGCAGGCGACCCGAATTTTCTCTGTTGCAGTTCAGTAACACTTACAGGTCTTGTCCCTCCCCCAAGCTGTGATTGGACAGTGAAAGGCAAAGCAGCAAAGTAATGAACTAATCTGTCACTCTGCTGTCTCCTCCTATCAGCATTTACTTTGTTATTGCATGAATCCTACTGATTAGCAACTTGTGCTGCTTTTCCCTCCCCCAGTCTAAGCTCTGCTGTACAGGGAGCAAGTTATATATTATATTATTATACGGTATTTATATAGCACCAACAGTTTGCTCAGCGCTGTACATTACAATGGGAGACAATACACGAGACAGTACAATAACCACACAATGCAATGCACGAGGGGTTCGAGGGCCCTGCTCCTTGGAGCTTACAATCTAGGAGGGAGGGGTCACAACATGTTTTTATTGTTGATATCACAAAAAAGACATTTGATGCAAACATAACCAAAATATTGTACAGCGACATATTTTCCATCAGAAAAAAGTAAAATAATAAGAGGCACAATGACAGACTCGATGTATTCAGTGAGATTAATAGTATAGCTCGCGAGGTGCAAAAAAGTTTACAGATTGGCAATATGTTCTATTATCTAGATAATCAAAATACATTTAAAACTTGAATTAAACCTGAAACCAAAAATGTAATACATTGCAGCTTACCAGTCATTAGATGTGGTGGCTGCATTAGTTTTAGTCTTTTTTCCACTCTGTTTGCACCTGGTGATCTGGTGCCCAGGGGCGGACTGACAACTCATGGGGCCCTCGAGCAATAGGGGATCATGGGGCCCCTGTGTCCTTGCCCAAACTCAAAAATGTCTATGAAAAAGGTACCAGGGGCATCTCATGGGGCCCCCTACTGACCCCGGGCCCTCGGGCAGTGCCCGAGTTTACAAATGGTCAGTCCGCCCCTGCTGGTGCCCCCCCAGATGAAGGAGCACAGGAGGCCGTTGTACAGCCGCATAGTGAGTGTTAAGCTCCAAGCATACCGGCCTGAAAATTGGCCAGTGTAGCAGGAACCGGCCGACTTTCGGCCCGTGTGTACAGCTGCCTGTCCAACAGAATCTGATCTCACGACCGGATGGTCATGCTTGAAAACCAGCATCCAACTTGCATCCGATCAGCGCTTGCAGTCAATGGCTGCAATTCGGTGTGTTCTGGTTGGGGGGAGTCCCCCTGTCAGAATACAAAGGAGCAGTGGGGGAGATCGCCGCATCAACATCGCTTTTGTTCATACAGCAGTCTGTCTGTTTTTTTTTGTCTTGAACGAACACAAAACTGAGTGTGTGTGCCCAGCCTCAGATGGACTAATACAAGGAAAAGTAAACACATTTCAGGGGCTCAAAACTCCTTCATCGGGGCTTAGTTGCTGCAGCTGCTTGTCCACCAACCCATAACAGAACATTTGCTATCTTTTTTATTTGTAAATATTTGCTCACTTTTATCATCAATTGTTCACCTGATGAAGGAGTTTTGAGCCCCCCGAGGCATGTTGGCTTTTTCTCTTGTTATGCACAATAAAGACCTACTGGACTAAAATACTAAAATCAGTTTTCTGGAGCTCTCACCCTTTCAATGTTCTTACTTTTTTTTGTTTTTTTTGCAGTCTGTGTCCCCGCTGGAAAGATTTTATCTCTCTATGGGTGCTGGGCACCAATGTCACCAAGATTAACCCCTTGCCTACCGGGCAACTATACCCCCTTCCTGCCCAGCCCAATTTTCAGCTTTCAGAGCTGTTGCACTTTGAATGACAATTGCGCGATCATGCAACACTGTACCCATATGACATTTTTATCTTTTTTTTGACACAAATAGAGCTTTCTTTTGGTGGTATTTGCTCGCCGCTGGGTGTTTTATTTTTTACACTATTAACAAAAAGAGATCAAATCATTTGAAAAAAAAAGCTTTTCTTTGTTTCTGTTATAAAATTTTGCGAAGTTAATTTTTCTCCTTTACTGATGTGCGTTGATGAGGCTGCATTGATAGGCAGCACTGATAGGCAGCACTGATGGGCACTGATAGGCAGCACTCATGGGCACTGATGAGGTGGCACAGATAGGCAGCACTGATGAGCACTGATAGGCGGCACTGATGATGATGCAGCAATGATGGGCACTGATAGGCGGCACTGATGGGCAGCACTGATGGGCGGCACTGACTGATGTCGTTAACTGGTGGCACTGCTGGGCACTGATGGGCGGCACTGATGGGCGGCACTGACTGACGTCGCTAACTGGTGGCACTGATGGGCGGCACTGACTGACGTCGCTAACTGGTGGCACTGCTGGGCACTGATAGCCGGCACTAATGAGAGGCTCTGATGGACACTGGTGGATGGCACTGCTGGACACAGGAGGGTGGCACTGCTGGGCACTGATGGCAACACGTGGGTGGCACTGCTGGGCACTGATGGGTGGCACTGATGGGCACTGGTGGGTGGCACCCTGATGATCAGTGCCGATCTGTTCTCTGACAATTGCCAGTTATCGGCAGTACTTTCCTCACGCTGTGACAGTGTGAGAAAAATGCAGCCGATAGCCGGCAACTATATCTACCTAGTGATATGCTGTGTCATTGGACACAACTGATCATGTGGTAAAAGGCTTCTCTGATTGGCCTTTTACCACATCACGTGATCAGCTGTGTCCGTAGGACACGGGAGATCGCTGGGTGCACGCAACTGGGAGTGACTATAGCGCGGTTGCCAAGTGGTTAAGGGCCGGTTCACACTATAGAAACGCAGTCCAGATGCATTCTGGATGCGTTTCCACATGTACATTTTTGATGTGTTCTGGTGCATTTTGTATGCATTCCAGTTCATTTTTACCCCTCTCTTTTTCTTCAATTTACATAGGAACGTGTGTTTTTGGTGCATTTCAGTGCATTCCGCTGTGTTTTCATGTGTTTTACCGCATTCCAGTACAGTTCTGTGCACAAAAAATGCAGCATGTTTTTTTTTCTGCATCTGGATGCAGAAAAAAAGCAACTGAAATGCATGTAGTGTGAACCGGCCCTAAAAGTGATGGAAATTCAAAAGTTTTCGTTTTTACCAGACCGGGAGCAGAGGGAGAATCTTCCAATGGGGACACCCTTCCTGGCAATAACTGTCTTAAGAGGGGGTTACCTCACTTCTAGGAGATTTTCTTTCACATCCTTTGGTGTCTACAGGATGGGAAGTAAAGGGAAGTCCCATTAGACACAGATAAAAAAAAAGGGGGGGGTTATCTTTTCTATATTTCCATATTTTATCTGAAATGAAATGGAGTTTTTTGTGTACTTGGAGTCTTGAGTATCACAGAGTAATTGGATGTTGTATTTGTTCCGACTGTCATACAGGAACCTTTAGTTGTACTTTAAGTCCTTTATTGTATTTTTTAGTTTTCTGGGATGTTTTAGTTCCACACCTCATAAGTTTGTGAGTAGACCATCCCTGCCTGCTTTTCCATTTGGAGTCACAGAACATTGCTTGCTGGCAGATGACTCCTCCTATATGATTTTCCTCAATAACTCAATTTGCTGTGGAAGATACAGGACCGGTTTAATTACTTTCCTCGACTCCTCTGTCTCTGGGGGATTGCTGAACAAAGCGGGGGATGTTGTCATTTGTGGTCTTCTTCCGCTACAATGTATAAATTACCAATTGTCACTTGATAAACACGTCTTTACAGATTGTCCATGTTGCTAAATATTCATCTTTATTTATATGAGGTTCAGTTTTATGACTTTATTTCAGTTCATTTGCTTTATTATGTTTTACGTGTTCATCTTTGCATCTTGCTTTTTCCCTGTTGTGTCTAATCTATCTATCTATCTATCTATCTATCTATCTATCTATCTATCTATCTATCTATCTACATTCTATCTATCTATCTATCTATCTATCTATCTATCTATCTATCTATCTATCTATTATCTATCTATCTATTATCTATCTATCTATCTATCTATCTATCTATCTATCTATCTATCTATTATCTATCTATCTATTATCTATCTATCTATCTATCTATCTATCTATCTATCTATCTATCTATCTATTATCTATCTATCTATCTATCTATCTATCTACATTCTATCTATCTATCTATCTATTTATCTATCTATCTGACTGATGGGGACCGTGGGCATGGGGGTACCATCAGTCTTCCTGTATGGGGCCCAGGCCAGTAGGGGCAGCTTGGTGAATTGGATTTGGGCAGGGAAGGTGATCGGCATGCAGGGGGAATTACTGTAACTGATCCCCTGTAAGGCTATCTATCTATTATCTATTATCTATCTATCTATCTATCTATCTATCTATCTATCTATCTATCTATCTATTATCTATCTATCTATTATCTATTATCTATCTATCTATCTATCTATCTATCTATCTATCTATCTATCTAGCTAGCTATCTATTATCTATCTATCTATCTATCTATCTATTATCTATTATCTATCTATCTATATCTATCTATCTATCTATCTATCTATCTATCTATCTATCTATCTATTATCTATCTATTTATTATCTATCTATCTATCTATCTATCTATCTATCTATCTATCTATCTATCTATCTATCTATCTGACTGATGGGGCAGCAGGGGCAGCTTGGTGAATTGGATGTGGGCAGGGAAGGTGATTGGCATGGAGGGGGAATTACTGGAACTGATCCCCTGTATGGCACTCTGTGCAGAAACTGAAATCTGGCTTCTTCTCCTCTCCCTCCCACTTGCTTTCAGCTTCTGCAGCAGGAGCCATACAGGGGATCAGTTCCAGTAATTGCCCCCCCCCCCCCCCCCGGTGCACCTATCACCCTCCCTGTGTACCACCCTCCCTGTGTACCATACATTTCCCCCTGCTGCCCAGGCCCCCTGTCCTGTAAATATGTCACATTTACCAGCCCCTTCCTTTCCTGAATGAACCAATCACTCACTGTGTTGATTCATAACTGAAGCATTGTAAACTGTGTTTTTTTTTTATTGGGGGGGGCAGACCCTGTCAGGTTGGCTATATGGGGCCCCGTGGTTTCTGATAGAAGCCCTCCCTGAGCATGTTGGGTACTAGTATTTATATTCAGTGAGCACATGTGATCTGAGTTCCTCTTCCTCTGAAAAGGAAGTTCCAACCAGGGGAGGTGGCTGCCTCCCCTGGCTCAAGCTGCCAGGAGGCCACGGGTGGGCGACCCGAGGGCCAGGATGCTGAAACCCCGGGTGCTTCAGGAAAGCTGACTGAGGGGGATGTCTACAGATCCTGTCTGGTATCACAGAGGAAAGTGACCTGCCGCAAGGGCCTTGTGAGTACAGACTGTTCTGGGGGATGCTGGAACTTGTTTGATCCCCTCAGGATCTATATAGTTAGCTGCTGTGTGTATCCCTGGTGCTCGCAATCTTCTCTTTGCTGTCTTTAATGTGGTAGTAAACTCCACTTTTTCCACTTGTACCTACAGGTAAGCTTTCCTTAATATGGGTGTACCCCTGAGGACGTGTTATTACACGAAACACGTTGGGTGGAGCCTTATTGCTGACCTCTAGCTGCCGCTACTGATGAGCGGCGGCCATTTTGGTACTTAATTCATTTATTTATTCATTTTATTACTCCACGTGGATACGTTTTTATGTTACTTGCTGTTATTACCATAAATAAAATACTACACTATAAGCACCTTTCTGGCTCCTGTGGCTGAGTTAATTCCCCCCAGGACCACCAGACACCCACCCTGACGGATGGATGACCCCATAGCTGTCAGCATACCGCTGCACCCCCAGATGTGCGATGTATTCTAATAAATGCGCATTATAATTTATGGTCTGGTGAGTGTACATCCGTACCAAGGGTGGATTTCCTTTTACAAGTTTTTGCACAGTTACTCTTCACGGATATCTTCACGTGCCAATCATAGGCATTTCTTCAGCTGATATCTTTGCACAAGAGACGTTTTAAATTCACGAATGCTCCGATGAACTTCTTTTATTGCATTTTATGTCAGTTATATTAATATTGCACTTTCAGCATTTGACTCACATATGCGTTTAAGTCACATGCGTTTATGGAATTTATGACATGCATTTTTTAGTTCTGCACTAATATTTTAGAAATTGCGATTCTGGGACTGTTACCTATACCCTGAATGCTAGCTGCTTTTAATTCATTTGGGTATATAATTTTAATATCATATACTGCATTTAGCGTTTAAGTCACATGCATTTAAGTCGCATGCTTTTATGGAATTTATGACATGTATTTTTTAGCGCTACACTAATATTTTAGAAATTGCGATTCTGAGACTGTTACCGATACCCAGGGGTGTATTTACCACAAGGCATTTGCCTAGGGTGGCATTTTGTAGGGGGGCAGCAGCATTTGTCAGGGGGCAGCGCTGTCCCCCAAAAGAAGGAAAGAAAGAAGGGACACACACAGCATGGGGAGCAGGTGGGATCTGAGAGAGGCTGCGGGCTGTTTGACGGTGTATGCAGAGCCTGAATCTCGTTCCCGGGGATGTTCGGAGCTGTGAAGGTGAGTGTCTTATCTCTTGCTGGGGGGGGGGGGTTTGCCAGTGTTTGGGGGGCATTGGTAGTGGAATGCTCTCTCGGGTGAGGGTGGGGACTGGCGTGTTGTTGGTCAATGTCAGTCTCTCTTCGTGGGGGAGGGGGGTGTTGGTCGGTGTCAGGGTCTCTCCGTGGGGAGGGCAATTTTTGTGTTGCCTAGGGCAGCATGAAACCTAAATACAACACTGCCAATACCCTGAGTGCTAGCTGCTTTTAATTCATTTGGATATATATTATATTAATATCATATACTGCATATACATTTAGCGCTCGCTCTATTATATTTTCTTTCCTTAATAAGACTTACTTGTAGGTACAGTGAAGATCTCCTAAACTTGCGCAGTTTAGGAGATATTCACAGCTGCAGCAGAAGTGGCAATGGCGCATGCGCAGTACACTCTGCATTGAGAATACACTGAGTGTGCCCTCAATGCAGAGCATTGTGCCGTGATCACGGATCACATGTGCATGCACGGGAGTGACGTCATCGCAGCCCAGCCATTCAAAAGGCAGGAGCGTGTGGACCTAGAAGAAAGATCGGGTGAAGGTGGAAGCATCTGCAGTGGTGATAGTGGATAGTCACTGGAGGTCTGCATTCAACCACTTGCCCTCCAGAGGATCCCCCCCCCTTTCCTGAGCAGGCCATACGGCAATATGGTGCTGCGTTACTTTAACCACTTGCCGTCTGCTTTATAAACGGCAGGACGGTGGCACTCCAGGGGCGGGTTGCCGTTCATAAATGGCACCCGCCATTTCTAGCTGTGCGCGCTCCCTGGGAGCACGCAGCACCACGATCCGGTGCCCGCTGTGTCCTCCGGACACAGTGAAACACCAATTGTTGGACAGGACCTCTGTACGAGGTCCCGATCATGTCATCACTGATTGGCCAATCAGTGATCCCATGCAAAGTAGTAAGCAAGATGTCACTTGTGACATCATTGCTTACTACGTGTGAAATCTGTGTATGATCACAGAGATCACATGGTACAAGGCTATTCACAACAGCCTTGTACCATGTGACAAGCTGTGACCAATCACAGCTCACTCGGTAGTTCTCAATGGCTGCAAGAATGCAGACAGAGAGAAAGAGAAATGATTGCTTTTACATCCTATATGGGTGTAAAAGCAATTAGTGTAAAAAAAAAAAAAAAATCTTCATCACCCCACCACAAGTAGGGCGACTGCTAGGATGACAGTATGTAAAAAAAAACATAAATAATAATATACAAAAATTAAATAAAAATGTAAAAAAAAGTTTAATAATTATAAATTTTGGTTATAAACTAATTTGGCTTATTTTTTTTTTTTTACTAAAAAGATAACGGAATACATTTTGGCCGAGATTTATGATGAAAGATTATTTATTTGCAAAATTTTATAAGAAAAACACTTTTTCCAATTTTTGGACTTTTTCATTTTCACAGCAAAAAAAAATAAAAATCCCAGCGGTGAATAAATACCACCAAAATAAAGCTTTATCTGTCTCAAAAAAATGGTAAAAAATTCATATGGGTACAGTGTTGCATGACCGCGCAATTGCCATTCAAAGTGTGATAGCGCTGAAAGCTGAAAATTGCCCTGGTCAGGAAGGTGGTAAAAGTGTCTGGACACGAAGTGGTTAACTGACAATTGCGCAGTCATGCAATGCTTCACCCAAAGGGAATTTACGTCCTTTGTGCCTGTGCATTTTTTGGGTTTTTTGCGCTATAAACAAAAAAAAAAGACAATTTTGAAAAAAAAACTGTATTTTTGATTTATTGCTATTAAACATGTCCAGTAAAAAAAAAATTTAAAAAATCTAATTTTGCCATAAATTTAGGCCAAAATGTATTCTGCTCCATGTCTTCGCTAAAAAAAAAATCCCAATACGTGTAAATTAATTGGTTTACGTAAAAGTTATAGCATCTACAAATGGCGGTATAGATACTGGAATTTTACTAGCAATGGTGGCAATCAGCGACGAGCATTCTGACACTGGGGGCGAAACTGACTTGGTGTCACTGACATCCCCAGTGACACCAAGACAGTGATCAGTTCTAATAAAAAGCACTGACACTGTACTAATGGCACTGGGCAGGAAAGGGTCAACGTGTGGGGAGATCAAAGGGTTAATTGTGTGCTGTTTTACTATGAGGGCTGTGTGTGTGTTTCACTGCTGCTATGCAGAGCCATACAAAGCAGTGTTCAGGAGCTGACGGGAGAGATCTGTGTTGTTTACATACAGGTCTCTCCCCCATTGGAAATCCTTGGAGATAGCTGGGTGCCGGCAGGAAATCACCGGCCGGGACCCAGTGATTGACAGCCGAAGCTGAGAATGGTGGAGTGGGTTCCCTATCCGGAACTGCAAAATCACACATATATATATGTGATTGTGTGCACCCGTGCTGCCCTGTAGCAGTATTTCTGCTACAAGGAAGCATGGAAGCAGTTAAAGTGTAAGTGTATCATAACATGCAGGACGGTGGTGCATACTTGCACATTATGGCATTAGCCTGCAGGGAGGCTGGCATTTTTTTTTTTATATTATGGTTTCCGCTTTAATATGGAGGACAGAAATGTAAAGAGTCCGGGCCAGCCGCTCATATGAGGGTCTTGGAAAGGTACAGTGGATTGCCAGGAGCTAAGATTAAGTAGATGTTCTGAATGTTAGTCCCGATACATTAACCTCCCCCCATTGATTTTATGTCTTTTGTGCTTTTTGTATAATGTACAGATAACACTTTGGCAATAACTATTTTTTTTTAAATGAAATGCTCATGTTTAGCATCAATAAACCGAACAAGTAATAAATGAATTATTGTTCTCCAGAAGCCACATCTCAGATATTTACAAATGAGCGTCCTCGGATCCCTCCAGTGTTCTGTCCCCTGACAGAAGGAATGCCCTCTCCAGTATCTGCAATTAAATATTGATAAAAACCAACATATCCACAGCACCATGTGTTAACGGGAAGTCTTCAGAGGAGGAAAGTGATAGAGAGAGACAATTGTTTCATATTATTCAATAATAATAAGGGATAATGATTTGCACTTCATTGGATAACAATAATAAATGGGATTTTGTACCCCAGCTATAAATTGTGAGGATAAAATTAATTTGCAAAGGATCATAAAATATCAAAGTGAGACAAAGTGCGTTGTCAGTGAGTCTATACAGTAACCCATTGAAGTGTTGCGTGTTCCCACTTTTTGGTGATTTTGCAGCAAAATGGGAAAGTATCAATAGCCCCCATTTCTGATTTTTTTTCAATAGAGTAGGAAAGGGTTAACACCCCATGTGAGGTATTATATGAGAAGTGAACCTGAGGTATATCTACTAGATGCCAACATCCTGGAGTTTGCATGTTCTCCCTGTGCCTGCACGGGTTTCCTCCGGGTATTCCAGTTTCCTCCGACACTCCAAAGACATGCTGGTAGGTTAATTGGACCATGTCTAAATTGGCCCAAGTATGTGTATGTATGAATGTAAGTTAGGGACCTTAGATTGTACTCCCCTTGAGGGTCAGGGACTGATGTGAATGTACAATATATATGTAAAGCGCTGTGTAAATTGATGGCGCTATATACAGTGGGGCAAAAAAGTATTTAGTCAGCCACCAATTGTGTAAGTTCTCCCACTTACAAAGATGAGAGAGGCCTGTAATTGGCATCATAGGGAGACCTCAACTATGAGAGACAAAATGAGAAAACAAATCCAGACAATCACATTGGCTGATTTGGAAAGAATTTATTTGCAAATGATGGTGGAAAATAAGTATTTGGTCACCTACAAACAAGCAAGATTTCTGGCTCTCACAGACCTGTACCTTCTTCTTTAAGAGGCTCCTCTGTCCTGCACTCATTACCTGTATCAATGGCACCTGTTTGAACTTGTTATCAGTATAAAAGACACCTGTCCACAACCTCAAACAGTCACACTCCAATCTCCACTATGGTGAAGACCAAAGAGCTGTCGAAGGACACCAGAAACAAAATTGTAGACCTGCACCAGGCTGGGGAGACTGAATCTGCAATAGGCAAGCAGCTTGATGTGAACAAATCAGCTGTGGGAGCAATAATTAGAAAATGGAAGACATACAAGACCACTGATAATCTCCCTCGATCTGGGGCTCCACGCAAGATCTCACCCCGTGGGGTCAAAATGATCACAAGAACGGTGAGCAAAAATCCCAGGACCACACGGGGGACCTAGTGAATGACCTGCAGAGAGCTGGGACCAATGTAACAAAGGCTACCATCAGTAACACACTACGCCGCCAGGGACTCAGATCCTGCACTGGATTTTTTTTCTCATTTTGTCTCTCATAGTTGAGGTCTCCCTATGATGCCAATTACAGGCCTCTCTCATCTTTGTAAGTGGGAGAACTTGCACAATTGGTGGCGGACTAAATACTTTTTTGCCCCACTGTAAGTACCTGAAATAAATAAACATCCCTAAGATGCAAATTTATATAGGAGAAAACAACCCCCCCCCCTAGATGGGACTTTAAATGCATCACCAAAAATATGTACAAATTACATCAATCTTTATTGACGAATAATAACCATTGAATAGGTGGTGATATAGTAACTAAATACAGTGACACCATACTGAATTATGTCGATATAACAGAGTTCCTAAATAGCAACCAACGCGTTTCAGAGTAAATTTACTCCTTCTTCAGGGTCGAAACTCTGTGCATGATACATGGCCTCTAAAGACTGAAACACATGTATTACAGCCATACAATAATTATATCAACAATTGTAAACAATATTGCTATATTACCTACAGTATATACCTAGTTCCCTCAACCCTATCCAAGTTCTCCAAAAATAAAAACAACAAAAAAACAATACCCCCAGACTGGTCATTGAAGAAACGTGAATGAGCCTGTGTGCCTGTCTGCAGAGTGAAGATTGTGGGAAACCTCAACAGTATTCCTGTGGCTCCTACGGGAGTAGAGCTCCATAATACAAAGCGTTCAGTGAATGGGTAAGAGGAGAGGAGGAGAAGGCTGTGGAGTTTGTGGCTGCTGTATAGGAAAACTGAAGGCAGGCCCAGAACAATGGGTGCGCAGGAGGGGCAGCTGCACCAGGCACAGAGGTAGGGGGCCACCACCTCACTACCCACACACTCCAGATCAACGGCTGGTAACTAGCAGGCCACACGTAATATGTGCTCTGGTAGCTACTGCTTTCACTACTACTGCTCCAGAATGCCCACTCTCCACCCCATCTGCCCACAACTGTGCATGTTTAACTTTCTCCTAGCTATTGGGAGAAATTGGACATACATGTGCAGTTCACACTCCATGGCAACTATGAGCAGCTGGAGTAAGGTGGCAGAGAATGGGCCCAGGGTGGTACACCTCTACTATGACATGCATTAGCACTTGGGGAGGGGCCTGCATTAACAGGTTCATGCAGCACCTGGCCACAGCTGCTGCATGAACCTGCCCCAGTAGTATTATCTGAAGCAGGGGCGGTCTGACCATTCGAGCACTCAGGCACTGCCCAAGAGCCCGGGGTCAGAAGGGGGCCCCATGAGATGCCCCTGGTACCTTTTTCATTAACTTTTTCATATTTTTTGGGTGTGGGTGAGGACACAGGGGCCCCATGATCCCCTACTGCCCGGGGGCCCCTTGAGTTGTCAGTCCGCCCATGATCTGAAGGTTTCCTTGACGGAGCATCAGAAGAGTATAAATTCTTCATGCTTTGGGATTACCACTGCCACATTAGTGTACTGTTTATTTTTCCATAAATTCCTGGAAGATGTTGTCTTGCCTGGTCTCTTTAAATTACTAACATTCAGTAAGCTGACATAAATTCCTGGAGGTCCCACTAAGCTGGAACAATAGTTGGAGGGTTCCCCAGTGGAGAGGGCATGGGACATTGACTTTATCTAGCTGGGGACGACACTGCCACTTTGTCCTAAATTAATGTGTAGGTGACCTAAGTTCACTGCCAAACTGGCCAAGTCTACCTGCCTTGTTCTCCTAACCGCAGGACGTGAACAGGGTGCACGCATACCTATATTAGGAAACCAGTCTGCCCTCTTGGCTGTTCCTGTTCTCAAGGCCAAGTCTACCTCCCTTGTTCTCCTAACCGCAGGACGTGAACAGGGTGCACGCATACCTGTTGTAGGAAACCAGTCTGCCATCTTGGCTGTTCCTGTTCTCAAGGCCAAGTCTACCTCCCTTGTTCTCCTAACCGCACGTGAACAGGGTGCACGCATACCTGTATTAGGAAACCAGTCTGCCATGTTGGCTGTTCCTGTTCTCAAGACCTTCGGCCCAAATTTCATATACATGAGGATCTCCAAACAAGTTGTCTACACCAATTCTAATTCTAAGCTTTTCTAATGCTTTACTTGAACCATAACAGAACTTTGCCAAGCTCTTTTCCCTCTTCTCCAGCACTTCACACAACTTCGAGAACCAGGGGTTTCACAGTCTTTCCAAAGTACCAAATTTCTACAACTACAATCCTTAATTTAGGTCCATACCAGTAGGAATGTCCCAAGGCCTGCCCCAGAGGGGCTTCTTCTCCACTTTCCTTCAGCCTACTTAATGCATCCAAGACCAGTTATTCCCACATGTCTCTGAATTTCCACCCAGGGCTGTATTATCACACAGGCAGGGGCCCCAGGTGCATGGTGGGCCCCTGCAGTTTCCCCCTCCCCTTCAACAAGGGGAATTGCATTTGGACAGAGCGAACGGGTGATCAGTGCACTGGGTAGGGAAAATAACTGGAACTGACCTACTGTGTGGCTCTCACTGCAGCAGTTGAAAGCTGGCATCTCCTGCTCCCTCTTGCTGGCTTTCAGTTGCTGCAGGGTGAGCCACAAAAGATTTGTTGCAGTTATTTCCCCTACCTGCCACACTGTCCACCCCCTCCTGTGAGGGAGGAAAGGGGATGGTAAATATATAATTTACTGGCCCCTTCCTTTTCTGAATGATACTGTGCTCATTCGTAACTGAGGCATAGTAAGCTGTGTTTACTATGCTTCAGTTATGAATTAACTGGAGCCTCTGTCTCCTGTTCATTCATCTGCAGAGCAGCTTAGGCTGCAGAAAGGAACTGGGGAATGTTTCCTCAGCCCCTTTCTCTGTCTCCAAATTGAAACTTCAGGGGTCTGTTTAGACCACTAGTTTCTTACTACATGTTCCCCCAACAGCTTTGTGAAAAAAAATTAAAAAAATAATTTAAAAATATTGTGATAAAAAATAATTAAACATTTTAAAATATCAGACTAAAATTTCTAATCAGAGTGAAAAGCCACGCACAATATGTAGCATAATTTAGCCACACCCACTGCTTGCTGCAGCACGACACAGGTCACCATCTCCATGGTAGAGTCCTTAGCACATTACTTTGCTCAGAAGCCCTTGATGCTCCTAAGGTGGAACTGATTCCATCCCAAGCAGACATTATATAGAACTACAGGGTGACCCACCCTCTTGACACACCCCTATGCAGGACCTAATTATGCAGGAGCTTAACTCCTGCCTACAAGTGGGAGTGCAGTGGGTGTGCCCATGGTTGGGGGTTAAAATTGGCCCGGAGATGGGCGTTGAGAACCCCGAAAATATGAGGTTCAATTGAAGAACAGAGAGGGTTAAAAACCAGTCATGACTGTACACTTTTAGGCTTTTAGGCTCCCTGAACTCCATGAACGTTCTTCTGTACAGAGCATGAAACATCATTTCACAGAGAGCCCGCACGGTTAGATATATTGAAATATAAAAATCGAAAAATAAGTGGCCATAAGCAGAAAACAGAAAAAGCATTGAATAAAACATCTGTTTTTGATAAAAGACCTTGTTACATGAAGAAGTATTTCTTATTTACCAAGTCTTAGCCTTGGGAAGGAAAAACATCATTTCTAACATACCCAACTGTCGCAAAGATCTACTTTCCCGGGCCCGATGATGGCGCGGCATAGTCTCTGCGCTGGTAATTATTTCTTTACAATGAGCTGAGGGTCAGGTCCTGTGCCCCGCGTATATTGTACTCATCCTTCTGCTATCCCGGGGCTTCTTCTATCCTCCTCCACTCTCCATCCGCCATGACCTTACATCTTCTTCTTATTTTATCTTACCCCCAGGCGATCTGTTAAACTCTCTTCCGTATCGTGTTGCAGTAAAGTGGATGAAGCGAACGGTTCACAGTTAAGAAAATTCACTTAGCCCTCTTCAGGAGATGTAAATTGTTGCTCCTTGCCATCCTAATTAATATGCCTTTTTTTCCTTATTCCATTATGCTTTGCTAATATCTCCAGCAACCTGTACCAGAGAGTTTGTGGATTTGGAAACCTCTGGTCAAAGCTGTAAATAGAGCAACTGGATTTATGAAATGTGGACATTTTATTACAAATACTGCAAAAATTGTATCGGCAAGTGGTGCAAGAATATCTGATTTAAAGTGAAGTTGTCAAGGAAGAAATAAACGCTTACAATGTAGAAATTTCTAAGAAAAATGCTTGTTAGTTGGCTGTAATGGTGACCTACTGGCTATGATACTTCCTCAGACACTGACCTAGGACAAGAGTGCAGGAACGTCAGGCCTACCTGTTTGGGTCATTGACTCTAAGTATTTAAAATGTTCCAGAGTTCATAATGACCTCCACTAGTTAAAGTTTGTGGTGTAGCACAGCCATTGGACTGGAAACTATGCAGGCACTATCAGATGGAAGGTAAGTTAGCCACAGCTCAAGGAAACCCTAGCAACCTCTGCAAGAACCTTAGAGTTTAATGGAACCTGGGCTGAAAATGACTCTACCATAAACTTTAACTTGAAATAAATAAAATGGGGTATGTAGCGCTAGAAAATAAATAACAAACAGAGTGTCACCGTATATAGTAACAATAATATTGGACATAAATTGTTCATATGGTGTATCTGGAGGGCAGATGGATACGATCCTGTGACGTTCCAGATCCAACTCAATAGAATGGAAAAAATAGTGCTGTTATGCGCTTACCACAAATACATACAATATGGGCATTGTATGTAAATCCTCAGCAACAGGACATCATGGTCTGGTTAGCAGCATGAGCAGCATCTGGTCACATCAGGACATCAGGGTCTGGTCAGCAGCGTGAGCAGTATCTGGTCACCATAGCGGGCATTCAGGGATGGTGGTGCACACCTTTTTAGGGGTCCTCTCAGACTCACCCGTAGGTCCAACGTTGTCCCAGCATCCAATGGTTCCTTATTCCAGATCACCACCTTGCAAAGCTTCTTCTGCTGACTAGGCAAGGTGGTGATCTGGAATAAGGAACCATTGGATGCTGGGACAACGTTGGACCTACGGGTGAGTCTGAGAGGACCCCTAAAAAGATGTGCACCACCATCCCTGAATGCCCGCTATGGTGACCAGATACTGCTCACGCTGCTGACCAGACCCTGATGTCCTGATGTGACCAGATGCTGCTCATGCTGCTGACCAGACCATGATGTCCTGTTGCTGAGGATTTACATACAATGCCCATACTCACTCAATGCTCACGTTTAAGGTACTGAGGATTACCCTGTATGTTAGCTGCTCACCCTGTCTGTTTGCACTCACTTACCTTACCCTTTACATAAACTTTAACTGATGGAGGTCATTGTGGACTCTGGAACCATTCTCCTTTTAAATACCTAGATTCAATGACCCAAACAGGTAGGCCTAACTTTCCTGCATTCTTGCCCAAGGTCAGTGTCTGAAGAAGTATTACAGCTCACTATAAGGATAGCATTCTGAAGATCACAGTAAGGGGCATTCTTCCCGCTGAACACCAATGCTAAGGGCATTTTCACAATGACTCCAATGGACTCTTAGCAGGGGTTCCCTGAAACGTGAAATTTATTTTTAAGATTCTTCTTTAAGATTTTGAAAGGCTGGTATAGCATTTACCTTATCACAAGGGATGGGAAAAATTGTAAATATTGTGAGATTTCTGCAAAATGTAGCTTTTTTTGGCAAATTGCATTGGAGTCAGTAAGGAAAGAGAAATAACAATGTTTTTTAATCACTTGACCTTCAAAACGTTTTTTTCCTTTTAACAAAAAATACTCAGGTTTCAAAGGACCTGAGTGTAGTTTTTTTTTGCTATTCAGCACTGTGCTACTTTAACTGGCAATTGTGCAGTCGTGCGACACTGCATGCCAATAAAATTAATATCATTTTTTTTCACACAAATAGAGCTTTCTTTCTGTGGTATTTGATCACCAATGAGTTTTTAAAAAAATATTTTTGCTATAAAAATGTAGCACCCTCCTAGATAGGTGCTAGGTTTAGATAGAGAGATTTAGATTGCATTTTGATAGGTAAATATAGTTGTCACACTTTAGTCAGTGTGGTTGTAATTTTTTTTAGGTAAAAGCATAACTTGCACACTGTAATCAATGCAGTAGGTCTGTTTAGTATGGTCAGCTGCTGCCAGCCTGACAGCTCCCTCTGCATCCAGAAAGCTTGAAAAACTTCTGGATAATAGATGTAGATCTATGCAGATGGCAGCATGGATATTGATACAGCCCTGGCCTATCCCAAGCATGCTGGAAGGCTATATATATTCTGTGAGCACACTAAGTTCTGGGTCTTTTCCTGTATATGATTGGTCCCGCCTGGAGGGGGCATGCTGCTCTCTCAGGCAATACTGCTGTTTCTACTGCTGTAGGCCTCAGGTAGGCGATCTGAGGCCCTGAATGCTGAGACCTACTAGATCTTACTGAGGAGCCGTCTACTGAAGATCTGGTCTGGAATCATGGAGGAAGGCAACCAGCTGTACCTGGCCCTTGTGAGTAAAGACACCTCTGAAAGGGCCTGTCAGGGTCTTGTCCACGGCAGAAGTTCTGGAAGATCTGCCATTTCTGCCAGTACCCTGCATGGCCACAGAAGCACATATTAGCCTCAGTTTGGTGTCAGGCGGCCTTTATAAGGAGGCTCATCACTTCCTCAAATTGCTGGAGGATCTCTAGCTCCCTGTGCCTTGTTCTTGTTTCCTGTTTTATTGTGATTTCCTGATACCGACTCGGCTTGCTCTTGGACCTGTCTACTCTGCTTAACCCCTGATCTGACCTCGGCTTGGCTTACAGATACTCTCTCTCTCTCGCTCCTCTGTGTATGACCTTGGCTATCCCATCTGACTACGTCTGCTCTGATTCTCACCTGGTACCTGACCTCGGCTTGAACCGGCTATCCAGTAAATCTCTAAATCCCGGAAGGGCTTGCATACCTCGCACATGCGCCACCTGTCTGCAGACCTATATCCGTACATCAGCTGTGCTTCTGAGTGGACCACCAACCAGCACTCCTACAGGCGACCTGTGCAACTTTGGGCCTGATTCCCGCTGGCCCACTCTCAGGGGAGTCTGGAACTTAGCCACAAGGGAAGCCCTCTCTCCATTGGCCTCCATCACCAGGTACGTGATAGGATCTTGTGAGTACAGACACCTCTGAAAGGACCTGTAGAGACTTTGTGCTGCTATAATCTCTCTGGTGCTACGGAGTCAGCTGCATGTCTTGCCAAAGGGGATACTGGCTGGACCACTTAATCTCCTATCTAAAAGTACTCTGCTCTAGTTTTCTACTGCTGCTGCTGCTGCCTTAAAGCTGAAGTCTATTGTTTGTTTCAAGCTTGGACTTTACCTAAAGTCCTCAACTGTACATAGTTAATTTTTTTTGGAGTATCCCACCTAATTCCCTCAATTCTATCCAAGTTCTCCAAAAATAAAAACAGCACCCCTACACTGGTCATTGAAGAAATGTGTGAATGTACTGTGTTGCCCAAAATTGCCAGGACAGTACAAATACCCCCCAAATGACCCCTTTTTGGAAAATAGACAGTCTGAGGTATTTAGTAAGAGGCATTGCGAGGTTTCTGAAGTTGCAATTTTTTTGGCACAATTTTTTGGAAAATGAAGAAATTATTATTATTATACAGTATTTATATAGCGCCAAAGGGTATGCTCAGCGCTGTACAGTAGCAAGGGGGACAGTACATGAGACAAGACAGTAAAAATACAGTACACGAGGGGTTTGAGGGCCCTGCTCTTTCGAACTTACAATCTAGGAGAGAGGGGAAGGTGGCACAGGAGGAGATGGCTATGGGGAATGGAGAGGCGGGAGGAGTGGAGGAGGTTAGTTGTTAGGTGAGGTCGGGTGTTAGGTGAGGTTGGGGTAGGCTTCCCTGAAGAGGAGGGTTTTCAGGGTAAAAGAAATTAAATAAAACATTTTTTCCACATTTGTTTTAACAGACTGTCACCAGTGCAATACAACCTCATCATATTACTAGTGTATGCTCAGTGTTTGCACCTGGCCAGCCAAAAGAGTTGTCTACTAGGTAGGACTTAGGAGCAATCCACAACATAGGAGCAACTGGAAACTTTCACTTATATATAAAATAACAGCCCCTTATTAGCTTCATCATTTTATGTTTTTATTTTCTATAAAAATATAAAACATTCAAAATTATAATATTAAATATGCTAAAAACAAGATAAAACAAAAATACAAAAAACAAAACAAAAATAACAATAATACGATAAGCACTGCATGAAGAAAAAACGATCTAATCTGGAGATTTCCCCACAAAAATAGAAAACATAATCACTAACTAAAGGAAAAAAGAGGGCATTTTAAACTAAGAGTAAGAATTCGTTTTTGCCTCAATGGAATTTTGCAGACCATTAATGGATAGTTTGCAGCAAAATCAATTTCATCGACATCACTCTGCTTATCCGCATTTGTTATGTAGCGATCATTCACTAAACAACATACAACCATGTTTATTAACTTGTGTTCATCAATTGCAAAGAAATCTTGATTTGGTCAATTGTGATAGGTTAAGAATGAATGGTACTGGTTTCCAATATACTCCAATGGCCCATTCAAATCTATGGAAAGTTATTGCACAGCCATGAGCTTTGTCAGACAAGATTTCTGAAACAAGGCTGAAAACACTGCAGAAGGTTATTAGAAGACTCCTGAGTTTGAGTGTGTGGAGGAGGGGTGGGAGGTTATCTTAGACTAGATTATGGTTCTAGAGGGGATTTTTATTCTAAAGTGAACCTGTCCTTTATCAGCAGGTACCCACGCCTCCTCTGTGCTCTGGCCAGTGCGGATGGTGTTATCTGGCATATGAACATGAAAGTCATCTTAAATATTGGTTATTGTATATTTGCCACTGGCCCCAACCCTCTGCCTGGACATCAGACTACACCTGCCTGCAGCCTTACTCTATTTTTTGTCTGGATCAAGGACTATGCCTACTTGCCACCTTCCCCCACTTTTTGCATGAATCTTGGATTATTTCTGCTTGTCAACTTCCTTGACTTTCTGCCTGAATCCTGCACTACAGTTGCAAGTAAGGGCAGGACAGCTGTCAGCAACACATCCAATATCATCACACTGATTGGAGTCAAGGTTGGCGCACTCCTGGCTCCAATTAGCTCTGGGAGAAGTCATTAAGCTAGGGCCTCACATACGTTTTCCTCCCTGCACTGTGAATGTTTACATGTTATGTGCAATTAAACCATGGCAACATCTAATGTTTGTGTAGTATTATGTTCAGCAGACTGTGTTCTTCTATTGTTGTGACTTAGAAGACGTTCAGAAATTCTGAAGGACCCTCTGCACACTGGTATATACCCTTTCAAGCAAACTATGCAATAAATAGGGATATTTAGTTCACACATATTGCAATACATGCTTAAGCTGGCCAGCTGCGTCAAAGTAATCCCTCTATGGCCAGTCCTACTCTGCCCTGCCTACGCAAGTGCTACTGTGGACACAATGCTAGCATAGGGGAAAAGACACAATGGGGAGAGCTACAAGGTTCAGGTCTGGCTACTGACCCAACAATACAACAAACAAGAGATCCCTGTGCTCAAATCCCAACAGCTAGTGCTTGCATTTATCCATCAGGTGCTAAAGGGGTGTAACCACATTAACTCTAGAAATTCTGAAGGACCCTCTGCACACTGGTATATACTAAATATCCCTATTTATTGCATAGTTTGCTTGAAAGGGTATATACCAGTGTGCAGAGGGTCCTTCAGAATTTCTAGAGTTAATGTGGTTACACCCCTTTAGCACCTGATGGATAAATGCATGCACTAGATGTATGGATTTGAGCACAGGGATCTCTTGTTTGTTAGATGACATTCAGAGCACATTTTATGCCCAATTCATGCAAAACTCCACGTAATCCCAAGGGGTTCACATACTTTTTCTTGCAACTGTATGCCTGCCTGCCACCTTTGCTGACTTTCTGCCTGAATCCTGGACTATGCCTGCCTGCCACCTTCCCCAAATATCTACCTGGATCCAGGACTATGCCTGCCTGCCACCTTCCCCAAATATCTACCTGGATCCAGGACTATGCCTGCCTGCCACCTTCCCCAAATATCTACCTGGATCCAGGACTATGCCTGCCTGCCACCTTCCCCAACTTTCTACCTAGATCCAGAACAATCTTTGCCTGCCACCATCCCTAATCAACTGCCTTGATCATGAACTACTATGTCTGCCTTCCGTTTTCCCCAAACATTATTTATGAATCCTGGATTATGCCTGCAGAATACCTTACTCAAACTGTGCCTGGATCCTGGACTGTCTGCCTCCCACCTTCTGCAATCTTGTGTCTGAATCCAAGACTATGCCAGCCTGCTACCTTCCCTTACCTTCTGCCTAGATCCTGGACTATGCCTATCTGTCACTTTCCCTGACCTTCTGTCTGAAACCTGGACTATGACTGCCTACCACCTTCCCTGACCTTCTCTTTGGAACCTGGACTATGTCTGCCTACCAGCTTCCCCACACTTCTGTCTGGATCTTGGACTTTGCCTGCCTAGCACTTTCCCTGACCTTCTGTCTGGATCCTGAACTACGTCTTCTTACAGCTTTCCCAACCTTCTGTCTGGATCCTGGACTTTACCTGCCTGCCATCTTTTTCATAGATCCTGGACTGTGTCTGCCTGCCGCCTTCTACAACCTTCTGCCTGGATCCTGGACTATGTCTATTTGCCACCTTCTACAACTTTCTGCCTGGATCCTAGCCTATGCCTTCCTACCACCTTCCTCAAACTTCTGTCTGGATCCTGGACTTTACCTACTTGACACCTTCTGCCTGGATCCTGGCCTACACCTGCCAGCTTTTTTGATTTCACTATGACTCAAGTGACTCATGATAGTCTCTCCCTCTTTCTCTATCTCCCTATATATATTGTATGTATGCAGTTTTTTTAAAATATTTGCTTACTCCATAGATCTTCTAGGGACCTCAAGCTATGATGTTCTGCACCAAAATTTTTTGCCTGTGTTCCTCTGACCTGGGAGTTTTGGATGTTTCTGTCCACTTAAAGGAGAAGCTTGGCCAAAGCTTTTTTGGTCATACTTCTCTTGCAGGTCACAGAAGCACACATACTTGTGCACTCCTGTGACAAAGAATCAGCTGACAGCAAGCTACAGTCCGCTGTCAGCTGACGTCACACCATTCCAGGTTCTGGAAGGATCCCAACCATATTGTTGGGATCCACCCAGCTTCACGAAGGACAGCTGGCTCCAGCTCCCCACGTGGCTGAGATCTGAAGCCATCTTCTCCTGATCCCTCCCCAGCCTGGCATTCCAGTATTTTTGATGCTTTAGCGTGAGCTATTTTTTGTAGGGAAATCCCTTACCCCCTCCCCACCAGAGTAGAGGGACAATTTAACTTCATCCTACCACCTAACACCTAAAATGTACATATGTGTACAGTTCATCATTCCAGAACTGGAAAGGGAGTTTGTTTTTTTCCTCTACCTCAGCTGCCTTTGCCCTACCTGAGGCACATTGCTGCCATATAATGAGAGACAGCTCGGCAGGATGGCGAGATGAAATCTTTAAGCACAAATGAGCGAGTGAAGAGAGACGAGCCGGAGAGTTCAGTGCTTATATAATGTCTCCAAGAGCTATCTGAGCAGTGCGAAATGGCAGAGAGAAAGAGAGAGACTAATTAGCCCCCCGGAGTGCCTTCAGATGTACAGTCTGTATCTGCAAGAGGGGCTTATATTTCATCCAATCAGAGACCAAACTCAGCACCAATGACTTTATTAATGGAATTTTGCCTTTTTTTCTGTGGAAACAAATTTACATTGTGGAAATAAGACCTTTGAGACTTGGCAGGCTGACCGTGTTGCGTCAAACTAACACCTGTTATCTGTATCATCGCCAGACAATATACAGTCCTGTGTCTGGACCAGTTCCTGGCGTCGCCAGATGATACGAACTCTGTGCATCTAGATCTACGGCTGGTTTTCTGGATTATTTAATGAGGCCTCACAGACATCAGCCATGGTGTACAAAGGTTAGGTGTCAAAAGCAACCAATTGCATTTCATGTAGTGTCAGCTGCCCCATGACTATAATCAACAGTGAACCTGGCATTTTTGAAATAATGGCCTGGTTTTTTTTTTTTGTTACTCCCAACCCATCCTGAGCAGCGCCAACAATGTTTGCTGTATCTTCTTCACCACACAGTGACACCCAACCAAGCCAAACCATCATGTTTTTTGCTTAAGAAGAGCAATCCCTGTGGGCCCCATAATACCTAAAAGCTATCAAGGGACCATTCACACTTGCGTACTGAGGTAATCCACATAAGGATGATAAAACATTCCATAGGGCACAAGGCAATGCAACACAACGTATCACATTACAAATACACATTACAAATACTGAGCGTTGTGGTACAGGTTTTTCATCCGTTGTAGAGCACTGGCAGTCCATTCAATGGACCTCACTAACCACCAATGTAAGGGACATGCTTCCCACTAACCACCAATGTAAGGAGCATTCTTCCCACTGACCACCAATGAAAGAACATTTCTCCCACCAGCCACCAATCTAAGGGATATTCTTCTCAGAAGACCAATGTAAGGGACGTTCTTCTCACTGACCACCAATGTAAGGGACATTCTTTCCATTGACCACCAATGTAAGGATCATTCTTCCCACTGACCACCAATGTAAGGGGCATTTTTCCCACTGATCACCAATGTAAGGAGCATTCTTCCCACTGATCACCAATGTAAGGGACATTCTTCCCACTGACCCCCAATGTAAGGAGCATTCTTCCCACTGACCACCAATGTTAGGGACATTCTTCCCACTGACCACCAATGTAAGGGACATTCTTCCCACTGACCTCCAATGTAAGGGACATTCTTCCCACTGACCTCCAATGTAAGGGACATTCTTCCCACTGATCACCAATGTAAGAGGCATTCTTCCCACTGACCACCAATGTAAGGGGCATTTTTCCCACTGACCACCAATCTAAGATACATTCTTCCAACTAATCACCAATGTAAGGAGCATTCTTCCAACTGATCACCAATGTAAGGAGCATTCTATCCCCTGACCATCAATGTAAGGAGCATTCTCCCCCCTTACCATCAATGTAAGGGTCATTCTTCCCCCTGATCATCAATGTAATCGGCATTCTTCCAAATGACCACCAATATAACAAGCACTCCCCCCAATGACCACCAATTTAAAGGACATTCTTCTCACTGACCGCCAATGTAAGGAGCGTTCTTCCAATGACCACCAATGAAGGGGCCATTCTGCCTACTGATTACCAATGTATGGGGCATTCTTCCCACTGACCATTACACTAATGTACAATGAGATGTAGATCTAGTAGGGATTCCTTGAGTTATTTCAAGGGCTCCTCCAAAGGCAAACCTAGACAAATTCACTGACTAAAGCTCAAGAATGTTTATTTAGCAATGGTGGTCTCCAAATCCATGTACATGTTTTCTTTTTTGCTTCCTAAGTTTAGTTTTATTCCCTATTTATGACAAATTTTAGAGAATTTTGCATCTGATTGGGAAGAAGGTCTGTTTTATGGAGAAGAGAGGAATTGTGATTTGCGGTGGTGTGTGGATTGTGTTTACTCAGAACAGAACTCAAAATGGACAAAAAGTAAATAATTGCTGCAGCCTCTCAATGTATTATATTCCCATCCAGCAATGTCCCTGAGCGATCATCTCCTGTGACTCACCGCTGCTCTCCCCTCTCCCAGTTCATATCAGTCTTCGCATTTTGCTTTCTGCTTCCATTTCCGTATTTATCTTTCAGTTGCTTTATTGGAATGTATTCCGCTCTTCCCTTTACCACTTAGACCCCGTCATAACTTATGAGACAGAAATACTGCTTTATGGGGAGACTGCTTATTATGTGCCTGTCCGTCATACATCAATATGTATACATGATGCCGAGCAATATCAGGCAATGCCATGGAAATATTATATTCTTAAAGGGCACCTGTCTTTCTGTCACAGGGTTTCCAGCTGTCACTGATCTCCAGGGACAGTTTCATGGTTTGAAAATTCCTTCTTGGAAGCTTCATCCTTGAAATTGTCACTGGTTCATAAAATATACAAGCAAAAAACTTTTCATTCCCAAAGAACGAAAGCAGTGGGTAATATCTCTGAATAGAAAAGTCTATGGAACTGCTAAAAGGCAGTAAGGGATTTTTATTATTGTGGAAATTTTAGATTGTGGGCACTTAATTATACCCCATAACCACCAGCAGTAGGAAATGTAAGTTAGACAATCGAGTCCTAACAAAAGCAGTGGTCAGGGCAGAAGGGGCTAGGCAGATTCATTGCACAGGAAGTGATTGAGGTATTGGTCAATGCAGAACATGTTAGGCAGATTTGTAATAAAGGCAGATGGGCATCAGGCAGGCTGGTAACATAGGCTAAGGCAGGAGGCATCAAGCAGACTGGTATCAAAGGTAGCAGTCAGGGCAGGAGGCATCAGCTTGACTGGTAACATAGGCAGCAATCAAGGCAGGAGGCATCAGACAGACTGGTAACATAGGCAGCAATCAAGGCAGGAGGCATCAGACAGACTGGTAACACAGGCAGCAATCAATGCTGGAGACAACAGGCAGACAGGTAACACCCGGCAGCATTCAAGGCAGGAGGCATCAAGCAGACTGGTAACACAGGCAGAAATCAGGGCAGGAGGCATCAGACAGACTGGTAATACAGGCAGCAATCAAGGCAGGAGGCTTTGGGCAGACTGGTAAAACAGGCAGCTGTTAAGGAAGGAGGCATCAAGCAGACTGGTAACATAGGCAGCAATCAGGGCAGGAGGCATTATACAGACTGGTAACACAGGCAGCGATCAGGGCAGGAGGCTTTGGGCAGATTGGTAAAACTGGCAGCAGTCAAGGCAGGAGGCATCAGGCAGACTGGTAACACAGGCAGCAGTCAAGGCAGGAGGCATCAGGCAGACTGGTAACACAGGCAGCAGTCAAGGCAGGAGGCATCAGGCAGACTGGTAACACAGGTAGCAGTCAGGTCTGGAAGTATTAGGCAGATTTGTAACACATGTCAACGATCAGGGCAGGAGGTGTTAGATGTGTAGGACCCTTTTGCTGCCTATGCTGGGTGGTGACCCAGTGGTGCAGTCAAACATTTTCTCTCTAGGGGTCTCCACTTTCTTCCTAGTTGTAGATATAGTGGGGAGTGAGACATGGAGACCAGGCAGTCAGTGGGAAAGAAATGTTAGATGTGTTGAGAGAAAGCCTTTAGGCCTTCATGGGATTTCCAGAGTGTACACCTAACCAAGAATGTAGAGTGACCTTCTGCTAGACTTTGCCCTTTGGGGAAGTGCCATTTGTTCCTTTGCCTTTGATGAGTCTGCCAGGAAGCTGTAAGGGGCCACCCTAAAGGTGGGATAGCATTGAACAGGACAAACCAAATTTAAAAGAACCATGAAGTGACTTGACTCTTGTTATTCAACTGGTGTTAGTGGTGGACCAGATCTGGCAAACAAGAATCAAGTGTACAAACTGGCTTGGTTGGGGGACTAGTGATGGTAGGGTAAGAATGGGCCAGTCAGCCCAGTGGTGGTAACCGGTCCCCTGTCTGGACCACCCAGTAGGAAGCCCATATCCCCCATATATTTAAGCCAGACATTTGGTGCAACCCTCGACCTGGAACCACAGGAGTGGGGCCCCTACAACATAGTTGTGACGTAACATGTTAGACCCCTGACAAAGGCCTAGTAGGCCATGGAGAATGAACTGGAATATGAACCTTAGGTTTCAACTAACCACTCTGCAATTCATTTATATAGGCCCTTAGCATAGGAACGTGTTCATTAACTACCATTTGGTTGTGCTACACATGGCTTCGTAATACAGGCAGTGGTCAGGTCAATGATTTGATGACGTGCCAGCCACCTCTTTCAAGAGAAAGGTGGCCAGCTTGCAGTCAAAATGATGATACAGTCATGGCCGAAATTGTTGGCACCCTTGATATTTCTCCAGGAAATCATGTATTTCTCACGAAACGTATTGCATTAACACATGTTTTGCTATACACATGTTTATTCCCTTTGTGTGTATTGGGACAAAACAAAAAAAGGGAGGAAAGAAAGCAAATTCGACATAATGTCACACAAACCTCCAAAAATGGGCTGGACAAAAGTATTGGCACCCTTTCACAACTGCGGATAAATAAGAATGTTACAAGCATGTGATGCTCCTGTAAACTCACCTGGGGCAAGTAACAGGTGTGGGCAATATAGAAATCACACCTGAAAGCAGATAAAAAGGAGAGACGTTCACTTAACCTTTGCATTGTGTGTCTGTCTGTGCCACACTAAGCATGGACAACAGAAAGAGGAGACGAGAACTGTCTGAGGACCTGAGAACCAAAATTGTGGCAAAATATCAACAATCTCAAGGTTACAAGTCCATCTCCAGAGAACTAGATTTGCCTTTGTCCACAGTGCGCAACATTATCAAGAAGTTTGCAACCCATGGCACTGTAGCTAATCTCCCTGGTCGTGGACGGATGAGGAAAATTGATGAAAGATTGCAACGCAGAATAGTCCGGATGGTGGATAAGCAGCCCCAAACATGTTCCAAAGACATTCAAGCTGTCCTGCAGGCTCAGGGAGCATCAGTGTCAGCGCGAACTATCCGTCGACATTTAAATGAAATGAAACGCTATGGCAGGAGACCCAGGAGGACCCCACTGCTGACACAGAGACATAAAAAAGCAAGACTACAGTTTGCCAAAATGTACTTGAGTAAGCCAAAAGCCTTCTGGGAAAACGTCTTGTGGACAGATGAGACCAAGATAGAGCTTTTCGGTAAAGCACATCATTCTACTGTTTACCGAAAACGGAATGAGGCCTACAAAGAACAAAACACAGTACCTACGGTAAAATATGGTGGAGGTTCAATGATGTTTTGGGGTTGTTTTGCTGCCTCTGGCACTGGGTGCCTTGACTGTGTGCAAGGCATCATGAAATCTGAGGATTACCAAAGGATTTTGGGTCGCACTGTAGGGCCCAGTGTCAGAAAGCTGGGTTTGCGTCCAAGATCCTGGGTCTTCCAGCAGGACAATGACCCCAAACATACGTCAAAAAGCACTCAGAAATGGATGGCAAAGAAGCGCTGGAGAGTTCTGAAGTGGCCAGCAATGAGCCCAGATCTAAATCCCATTGAACACCTGTGGAGAGATCTTAAAATTGCTGTTGGGAAAAGGTGTCCTTCCAATAAGAGAGACCTGGAGCTGTTTGCAAAGGAAGAGTGGTCCAAAATTCCGGGTGAGAGGTGTCAGAAGCTTATTGATGGTTATAGGAAGCGACTGATTTCAGTTATGTTTTCCAAAGGGTGTGCAACCAAATATTAAGTTAAGGGTGCCAATACTTTTGTCCAGCCCATTTTTGGGGTTTTGTGTGACATTATGTCATATTTGCTTTTCTGCCTCTGTTTTATATTTGTTCCAATACATACAAAGGGAATAAACATGTGTATAGCAAAACATGTGTTAATGCAATACCTTTTTTGTGTGAAATACTTGATTTTCAGGAAAAATATCAAGGGTGCCAACAATTTCGGCCATGACTGTATAATATACATTGCTGATTTGCACTAGCTTCTGTCTAAAGACCTGTGAGTGCCTCTGACAGTGGATTATGTATGCTGAATGTACTGCGTGTGACAGTGCCATTATGCCATATGTAGTATGTGGTGGCTACCCTGAGATTCATTATCCTTAGAAACTATATTGGCCAAGTAATCTGTTCATAACCAAAGTGTGTGGTACAAAGGCAGGGTTACTCCATCCAGATCTTTACAAATTTTTAAGAGCTCCCTCTATGGATGGAGGTGAAACTTTCTAAATGTAGGATTGAATTCCCTATGCCTACCCAAAGAAGTGTTGTAGGGAGTTGGGAAGATACAGTAGTTAATATTTTGCTCTTTTTTTTGGGGTCAGATGGTCCTAATTACTGCTAATTCCAGATGAGGGTCTTCAAGAAGGAGGTCCGTCTGAGAATACCCATCTGTGGTTCAGGGGAGCAATGAAGAAGGTAACTGTTGTTTTCTCTGAGTACTCTGGTTTCCTCCCACACTCCAAAGACTTGCCGGTAGGTTGAAATGATAATAAACCCTCCATCATCCTTGCCCATGTTCAAATGTAAGGTTTCTAGGTTTCCTGTTTCAGGGTGGCTTCTTTCCCTTGCTGTGTCCTATGGAGCCACCCCTGAAGGGACTAGAGCTGTGTCTGCCTATACTGTTTGCATCAATAGAAACACACAGCCCCATAGCCTTGGATACCAAGCCATTCCCTTGCCCCACCCGCTCCTCCTCCCCTAACAGACTGACTGGAGACTGCACTGTACACTGTTATTGTTTCTTGTGAAGGCTGGAAGTTCAGGGAAGCAGCTCAGAGAGAAAAGAAGCCAACAGAACTGAAAGTTGTCAACTGCAAGTGCTGGGGTAAGAATTTTAACAAATAGTTTACTTATTTATTTAGAGGAGGAGCAGGAAGAAGAGAAAAATGAGAGGGGCAAGAGGGGTGTACAGATCAGGTAGGTATTTGTGGAGGAAAAGTTGGGGTGGGGAGAGGAATCAGTATAACTGGGGGGTGTTTATTTTATGAATGTTGAGGGTTCCCAAAAGTGGAAGCTCCACTTTTCTGCCTCCTCCCCCTCCGCTGCCACATTTGGCACCTTTTGGAGGTGTCAGCCTCAGCTCCTCTCTCTCCTTTAGGGAGGGGTGTGATAGGGCGGGTGAGTTTATTAACTGGGGGTGCATCATGGGGATTTCAGGGGGTTGGTGGGTGGGTTGTTGGGATTGGTTGGGTAGGTGGGGGGTGGGCGATTTTGGTTTATGGGGGATTATTCCATCAGGGTAGTGTAGACCCTATGGACATTATTCCATCCATCTATGTCCCACATGGAGAGTCTCCTTCCATTTTAGGGGTCAGGTGTCTCAGTGATGTTGGGTATGTACGCTGTATCTCCGATGTTTTACATTGTGCTTGTTGTTCAATAAACATTTTTTGAGGTTAGCCTTTTTAGGTGTGCAGCCTATTTTCTTCTTTGTTTTTTTGGGGGTACCTGATTTTGACAGGTACCCGCTCCCACTTCTGGCTCAGTTGATCTCAGGGAACTGAGCCATATGTTCGCCCCCCCCCCCAGCCCTCTGGGACACTGCCAAGGTGCCAGGGGACTGTGGCCCATTCACAAAGCACAGCGCTTTACGCAGGTGCAGTAGGAAAGTGGCGGAAAAGCAAGGCTTCACTGCCGGTTTCCCTTAGTCAAGATGGCGATGCCAACACCTGACAGCCGACTGAAGAATAAGCTCGGGGTGAGAACACTGCTGGATGCATGGACAGGTAAGCACCCTAATATTAAAAGTCAGCAGCTACAGTATTTGTAGCTGCTGACTTTTAGTTTTTTTTGGAAAAGTGGCCAAAACTCCACTTTAACTGGCTCCTGTCTAAACTGACCCTATTATATATACGGGCCAGGGGCCTTGCATTCTAAGCTCTTTGAAGACAGGGACTGATGCAACTGTACAATATGTAAAGTACTGCGTAAAATGTTGGTGCTAAATATATACCTAAATATACAACAAACCCCAGCGCACATGAACACCCTCCAAAAATACACCCAGGTTGTAAATTGCTGCTGCGCACAGGTAACTTAAACCAAAAATGAAAAACAATAAAACAGCGCAAATCAACACCCTGACTTAATGAATAACTTAAATATCATACGGTGTAGAAATCATTAAAAATATTAAATAATAATTAAAGTATCCCCCAAAAAATACTCCATTCATATTAAAGTGTCCAAATAAATATGAGAAAGTCCTTTCTCCCCAATAAATTGTGAAAAACCAAATATCCCAACTAAATTGTGCTTCCACCATCCACCAGTGAAAAACCAACATCAGCCGCACTCACCAGATAATGGTGAGTAATGTGCCTTTTAGGATGTTTTGGGATCCTAAGCCCCCTTTACAGCCTTCAGGACTCCTTTCCACCTTATACAGTGGGGATCGAAAGTTTGGGCACCCCAGCTAAAAATTTGCATTAATGTGCATAAAGAAGCCAAGGAAAGATGGAAAAATCTCCATAAGGCATCAAATTACAGATTAGACATTCTTATAATAAGTCAACAAAAGTTAGATTTTATTTCCATCATTTACACTTTCAAAATAACAGAAAACAAAAAAATGGCATCTGCAAAAGTTTGGGCCCCCTGCAGAATTTATAGCATGCACTGCCCCCTTTGGCAAGTATCACAGCTTGTAAACGCTTTTTGTAGCCAGCCAAGAGTCTTTCAATTCTTGTTTGAGGTATCTTTGCCCATTCTTCCTTACAAAAGTCTTCCAGTTCTTTGAGATTTCTTGGCTGTCTGTCACGCACTGCTCTTTTAAGGTCTATCCATAGATTTTCAATTATGTTGAGGTCAGGAGATTGTGAAGGCCATGGCAAAACCTTCAGTTTACGCCTCTTGATGTAATCCCCCATGGATTTCGAGGTGTGTTTAGGATCATTATCCATTTGTAGAAGCCATCCTCTCTTTAACTTCAGCTTTTTCACAGATGGCATCAAGTCACCATCCAAAATTTGCTGAAATTTTATTGAATCCATTTTTCCTTCTACTCGTGAGATGTTCCCTGTGCCACTGGCTGCAACACAACCCCAAAGCATGATTGATCCAACCCCATGCTTAAAAGTTGGACAGAGGTTCTTTTCATTAAATTCTGTGCCCCTTCTTCTCCAAACGTACCTTTGCTCATTCCGGCCAAAAAATTCAATTTTAACCTCATCGGTCCACAGAACTTGTTTCCAAAATACATCAGGCTTGTCTATATGTTCATTTGCAAAGTTCAAACGATGATTTTTGTGGTGAGAACGTAGAAGAGGTTTTCTTCTGATGACTCTTCCATGAAGACCATATTTGTACAAGTATCTCTTTATAGTGGAATAGTGTACCACAACTCCAGTGTCTGCCAGATCTTTCTGGAGGGATCGTGCAGTCAAATGTGGGTTTTGAATTGTTTTTCTCACAATCCTGCGAGCTGTTCTGTGTGTTTTCTTGGTCTTCCAGATCTTGCTTTAACGTCCACTGTTCCTGATGACTGCCATTTCTTAATTACATTCCGAACAGAGGATATTGACATCTGAAAACACTTTGCTATCTTCTCATAGCCTTCTCCAGCTTTGTGAGCGTCAACTATTTTCAGTTTCAGTTTTCTAGACAACTGCTTAGAAGAACCCATGGTGCTGATTGTTGGAGCAAGGTCAGATGAGTCTGGGCATTTAAAACCTTTGAGATTGACATCACTTGGTCTTCCCAGACGATGATTGAGAACAATCCATGACACTGGCAGCTTGGCAAAGGGGGCAGTGCATGCTATAAATTCTGCAGGGGGCCCAAACTTTTGCAGACGCCATTTTTTTGTTTTCTGTTATTTTGAAAGTGTAAATGATGGAAATAAAATCTAACTTTTGTTGACATATTATAAGAATGTCTAATCTGTAATTTGATGCCTTTTGGAGATTTTTCCATCTTTCCTTGGCTTCTTTATGCACATTAATACAAATTTTTAGCTGGGGTGCCCAAACTTTCGATCCCCACTGTAGGATTTAAGGTATTTCTTCCACTTGCTCCTGCCTTCTCCTCTCACCAAACTCCACAGCAGTGCAAGGGAAAAAATATATAATAGTGTAATACTGCTAATACCTTGTGCAATATTAGGTAAAAATTGTCAGACCACTCACATTTAACAGGATAAATAAAAGCATCAATTTTATTGCCTCCATAAGCTACCATAGATTGGTCTTGAGAACACCCTGTGGGTGGGGCGAAACGCGTCGATGCACTTCCGGTCTGCCGTCCTGAATCACTTCCGGTGAGTGGAATGCACGCCGAGCGGTGTGTTCCAAGTGGCCATCTTTAGTATTGTTGGAGCTGTATCCTGTCATCCTTTGTTGAACCAGGCTGTGAGGTCTCTGCTATGAGGTGTGGAAGCTGTGGAATCTATGGTAGCCTATGGAGGCAATAAAATTGATGCTTTTATTTATCCTGCTAAATGTTAGTGGTCTGGCAATTTACCTAACATTGCACAAGGTATTAGCAATATGATACTATTATATATTTTTTCCCTTGCTGTCAGGGCGCCAGGTATGACCAGAGGTGTGTGGACTGACACAGGGAAACGCAGGCTACAGATATGGTATAAAAACAATATAATTTATTAAGACTAACAATACAAAATGCAGTGCAAAACTAAACATAAACACAGTGCAAACAAACCAAACCACCCACTGATAACAATACATACAATACAAAGAGTAGTCAGACAGGCCGGGTCAGTAGCAAACGGGCAAACTGAGTACCAGGAACAGGCAGGAGAGTGGTCTGGGTCACAAGCTGGGTACAGTAACTCATGGGCAGCGCGGTACAGAGGGTCAGGCAGAGAATGGTCAGGGCCACAAGCCAGGGATCAAGCAGGAGAAGTCAGCAGAGGTCAGGATCAGGCAGGGTCGGCAACAAGTCAGACAGGAACAGGAATACAGGATACAAGGTACAGGGGCCCATGGAAAACCACCCACCAAGGCCCTGACTGTGAGTCTTGCCATTCCTTAAATACAACCCCTGCAATCAGCTTCAGTTGTTTGGCTGATTGCAGGGGTGAGTCTCTGATTGCTGAGAGCACCCGCTGGCCAGCCCTGGTACTGCAGCCCACAAGGCAGGTGAGTCCCACCATTATTGGCAAGTCCATTCCTGACACTTGCACTGCTGTGGAGTTTGGTGAGAGGAGAAGGCAGGAGCCAGTGGAAGAAATACCTTAAATCCTATAAGGTGGAAAGGAGTCCTGAAGGCTGTAAAGGGGGCTTTGGATCCCAAAACATCCTAAAAGACACATTACTCACCATTATCTGGTGAGTGCGGCTGATGTTAGTTTTTCACTGGTGGATAGTGGAAGCACAATTTAGTTGGGATATTTGGTTTTTCACAATTTATTGGGGAGAAAGAACTTTCTCATATTTATTTGGACACTTTAATATGAATGGAGTATTTTTTGGGGGACACTTTAATTATTATTTAATATTTTTAATGATTTCTACACTGTATGATATTTAAGTTGTTCATTAAGTCAGGGTGTTGATTTGCGCTGTTTTATTGTTTTTCATTTTTTAAATAAATACCTGTAATAAATAAACGCAAAGACTTATCTTCCCTAAACATTGGTGGTCTAGCCAATAAGCAGGCATTGTCTTCTCTGCATTATGTCTGAGAGCACACTGCTCTTCTCTGCTCCTCCTAAATGTTCGCAACTAATGAGTACATTCTGAGTTTTAATGTAGCGTAGCACCCACGTTCGGAAAAAGAACTTCTTCAATATGCGGGAACCTCGCAACTGGGATCTCATTGGAATGAAGGTAATAGCTGAGCTCCAGGGAAATGAGTTCAGACAATTAGTGGTAATTATGATCATGAGCTCAGATACAACCTGCTCACAGAGCTGGCTGAGGAACAACATTGCCTTGTAGTGACGCTGGCTTCTATTGTAAGGATCAGAGTCATGAAAGCCATATATGACCCATGGTCTGATGTAATGAATCCAACCTTCCATCCAGTCTTCACCCATGGCAATCGCATTCACTTTGTAGGCTAGCGGTTTGTAGTATTTGTCCCATAGTTTGCAGACGCTATAACTTCCACACAACCCAATTAACTAGTAGCCGACCGCAGATAGCCAAATGACGGCTGCACTGCGGCTGGCCAGTTCTGGGTGGATGTCATATGACGTCCTCCCAGAACGCGCTCTCCTGCGCGCCCCCAGGGGGCGTGCACCCGGCGATCTCCGTGATCGCTGTGTCCTACGGACACAGCTGATCACATGATGTGGTAAAAGGCCAATCACAGCGGCCTTTTACCACCTGATCAGCCGTGTCCAATGATACGCTGATCAGAGGGAAATGCAAGTGCCTGTTCTCGGCTGCACTTTCCTCACGCTGTCAGATCGTGAGGAAAGTACTGCCGAGAACCGGCAGTTGTCAGAGCGAGGATCAGCACCGATCATCAGGGCACTGATGATCAGTGCCCTGATGATCGGTGCCCAGCAGTGCCACCCGCAAGTTCCGCCCACCTGTGCCCAGCAGTGTGCCCACTAGCTCCGCCCACCTGTGCCCAACAGATCACCCACCTGTGCCCAACAGTGCACCCACCTGTGCCACTCTGCAGTGTCACACACCTGTGCCCAGAAGTGCCACCTACCTGTGCCCAGCAGTGCCACCCACCTGTGCCCACCCACCTGTGCCCACCAGTGCCACCCACCTGTGCCCACCCACCAGTGCTGCCCACCAGTGCCACCCACCAGTGCTGCCCATCAGTGCTGCCAGTCAGTGCCACCAGTCAGTGCCCAGGGGTTGTGCCAGTCAGTGCCGCCAGTCAGTGCCCAGCAGTGATGCCAGTCAGTGCCGTCTATCAGTACCCATCATCAGTGTCACCTATCAGTGCCGCCTATCAGTGCTGCATATTAGTGCCGCCTATCCGTGACACCTCATTAGTGCTGTCTATCAGTGCCGCCTATCCGTGCCACCTCATTAGTACTGCCTATCAGTGCCGCCTATCAGTGCCCATCAGTGCTGCCTCATCAACGCACATCAGTGAAGGAGAAAAAATACCTGTTTGAAAAATTTTATAATAGAAACAAAGAAACTTTTTTTTTTTCAAATTTTTTGCTCTTTTTTTATTTATAGCGCAAAAAGTAAAGCGCCCAGTGGCGATTAAATACCACCAAAAGAAAGCTCTATTTGTGAGAAAAAAATGATCAAAATTTCATATGGGTACAATGTTGCATGACCACGCAATTGTCAATCAAAGTGCGGCAGCGCTGAAAGCTGAAAATTGGCCTGGTAAATAAGGGGGTATAAGTGCCTGGTAGGCAAGTGGTTAATATGCATGTATTGGGATTTTGTTTTTTTTTACCAAAGACATGGAGCAGAATACATTTTGGCCTAAATTTATGACTAACTCTGAGTTTATTGGATATTTTTATAACGTATAAAATATATTTTCTTTTTTAAAAATTTTCGGCCTTTTTTCATTTATATCACAAAAAAATAAAAGAAAAACCAGTGGTGATCAAATACCACCAAAAGAAAGTTCTATTTGTGTGAAGAAAGGACATTATTTTCGTTGGGGTACATCGTTGCATGATCGTGCAACTACCAGTTGAAATAGCGCAATGAATACCAAAAAATGACCTGGTCAGGAGGGGGGGGGGGGGTAAATCTTCTGAATGGCAAATGGTTATTCCAAATCCTCCTGCCTACTCTTTTAATAGCACCTTCCCTGTCATGGAACGTGGCATTCCCGCCAATGACCTTAGGTTTTCTGTTCTACAAACTTCATCTTTGGTTGAAAGGCATATTCCACCTTCTGCAAAAAAAAAAAAAAATGAATACATGCACGCACATTGAATAAAGTGGAACTAAACTGTATCTGAGCCCCACAAATTGAAAAAGCTATTGATTTAATTTTTAATATTCAGAGCAAACTCCCCCATTCGTGTCTTAATGATTTGTTTTGTTGAGAGTCACTTTGAAAAACACCCCCCGGCATGTCTAGCTGTGGCCATCTTGAGTAAGGGCAGATGATTCATGTAGCATTTATGTACTGGAACCCATTTGTTCTTTCTTCCATCCTGCTAATACTTGTACTGTTTTACTTTGCATGTTTGCTTGAAGCAAATGTTTCAGTAACTTTACAAGCCTGTATGAATACATTTCTGACCAGGGGCAGACTGACCATTTGGAAACCTAGGTACTGCCCGAGGGCCTGGGGTCAGTAGGGGGCCCCATGAGATGCCCCTGGTACCTTTTTCATAGTCTTTTTTGAGTTTGGGCAAGGATACAGGGGCCCCATGTTCCCCTATTGCCCAGGGGCCCCATTAGTTGTCAGTCCACCCCTGTTGCTGACATTCTTATATAACTATCACGTACCTGGTGATGGAGGCCAATGGAGAGAAGGCTTCCCTTGCGGCTAAGTTCCGGACTCCCCTGAGAGTGGGACAGCGGAAGTCAGGCCCAAAGTTGCACAGGTCGCCTGTAGGAGTGCTGGTTGGTGCTCCACTCAGAAGCACAGCTGGTGCACGGAGATAGGTCTGCAGACAGGTGGCGCCTGTGTGTGGTATGCAAGCCCTTCTGGGATTTAGATGTTTACTGGGTAGTCGGTTCAAGCCGGGGTCAGGTACCAGGTGGGAATCAGAGCAGACGTAGTCAGATGGGATAGCCGAGGTCATACACAGAGGAGCGAGAGAGAGAGAGAGAGAGAGAGAGAGAGAGAGAGTATCCGTAAGCCAGGCCGAGGTCAGATCAGGGGTAAAGCAGAGTAGACGGGTCCAGGAGCAAGCCGAGTCGGTATCAGGAAGTCAGAATCACAGGAACCAGGAACAGGGCACGGGGAGCTAGAGATCATCCAGCAACCAGAGGAAGTGATAAGCCTCCTTATAAAGGTCGTCTGGCACCAGACTGAGGCTGATGTATCCTTCTGCGGCCATGTAGAGTACTGGCAGAAATGCCAGATCTTTCAGAACTCCTGCCCTGGACAGGAGCCTGACAATAAACCAATAGTATCATATTCCAAAAAAAGCTCCATCTTTTATCATTAAAAAGCCATTCTTGATCTCCAGTCAGTGACTTTGCCTAGGCAGAGATTATGTCATCAGTCTACTGCAGGCAGGAGAAAGCATTTCCCCAGTCTCTCCTCCCCCAGTGGTCAGACTGTACATTGTACCTTTGTAGAAGGCAGGAGGAAGCATTTCCCCAGTCTCCCTCCCCCAGTGATCAGACTGTACCTTGCTTGTAGCAAGACACAAGGTGAGAGGGTCTGATCTGTGTCAGACATTTTTGAACACACAGGCACAGACACCAAAATTAACATGACTGTGAGTCAAAATCTTAGTCGAGGAAGTCCAACTTAAAGGGTGAAGTTCCAGGACAACATTATTTAGAGCCCAGGGTGAACATCCCTCCCCCGAAAAAATCTTAAGCAGAAATCCCCCCTCTTCCCAGTACAAATCTGCCCCCCTGCTGAAATCCCCCCTCCCAGCACAAACCTTTGACCCCCATCCCCTCCAGCAAAAATCCTCTACCTTTCAGATATCCGCTCCAAGCATAACCCCCCCCCCACTTCAAATCCCCCTCCCAGAACAAATTCCCTCCCTAATCCCCCATCCTAGCACAAACCCCCCTCAAATTTCCCCTCCTAGCACAAATACCCCCCAATTATCCCTACCATCACACATCCCCTTCCCCTCTACCACGTCACCTTTCTAGCACAACCCTCCAAATCCCCCCTGCTAGCGCAAATCCCCCCCAACACACATCCCCCCAAATCACCACTCCTAGCACCCCTTCCCTCATATTTCCCCTCCTAGAAAAATTCTTACCCTATGCTGCCCCCCAGATTCCCTCTCCCAACACAAATACCCCTCACCCCAATCTCCTCATGGTGCCCCCCCCCCCCTACATGATACCACAGTGCCCAGGGCAGCCGCCCCTTTTGCCCACCCCTTTTCCCGGCCCTGCGTGATGACGCCTGAACAAAAATCGCACCATCTTTCCAAAGGGAAGAGCAGATAAAGGCATTGAGTACTGTGATGTCTATGAGAGGTAATACATACCTGGAAGTGTTACGCTGACACATTACATTGCATGCATGGATTTATCATGAAACAATATATCTGATGATAGGTCGACTTTACCTCAATGGCCCGGTGGGGATTTGTTTTATTTTTCTAGGGACTGAAGGAACCGGTTTATAAAGGCACGTGAGATGCCGCCAGTCCCGGCAATCTTCGGGCCGATTAGATCCTGATTGCGGCCTGTGACAGGCGGTGATAATGATTACACATGACACATGTAGCACTGGTCCTCTGACAGTTCCTCTCTCGGCAGTAATAGGATCTGTGCGCTCCCCGCACATTGATCTGTTTGTTGAACTCTCGAGGAAAATGACTTGTGAGAAGTCTCATTATCGTCACACAATTTATGGAGGTTAATATTGTCACTGCGTATCATATCTACACCACCGCCAGCCCTCCATGGAGTCTATGGAAATGCATGCAACTAAGGCAGAAAACCGGATCAGGTTTGTCTCGCTCGAATGATTTCAGGAGATTAATATTGTTTCCCCTTTTTTCCTGTTCATTTACAGATTAGTCGTCTCTGCCTGGCTTATGTCAGGACGTTTGCATATTTTATTATTTTTAAGGTTAAAGCTGAAGTTTAAGCTGCTTATGTTTTGATTTCCTTCCTTTCCCTGCTTAGCAGCATGCTAATGATGGTTTTTAATAAAACCTTTCTGTTTTCATTACATATTTATGGCATCGCTGGGTTTCTGTGCTTCTCTATGCAATGCAGGCAGATCGTGACTGATGAGAGGGGCCAGCGGGGTGAAGGACAGATCAGGAGTCTTCTGGATTGCCAGTCAATATATTATGTTATAGGTGGAGGTACAGATCAGGAGTCTATTGGATTGTCAGCCAAGGTATGATGTCATGGGAGGAGGGACACACCAGGAGTCTCCTGGCCTGTCAACCAAGGAATGATGTCATGGGTGGTGGGAGAAATCAAGAATCTCCTGGACTGTCAATCAAGGTATGATGTCATGGGAGGAGGGACACACCAGGAGTCTCCTGGCCTGCCAACCAAGGAATGATGTCATGGGTAGTGGGAGAAATCAAGAATCTCCTGGACTGTCAATCAAGGTATGATGTCATGGGGGGTGGGACAAATCAAGAATCTCCTGGACTGTCAATCAAGATATGATGTCATGGGTGGTTGGACAAATCAAGAATCTCCTGGACTGTCAATCAAGGTATGATGTTATGGGTGGCGGGAGAAATCAAGAATCTCCTGGACTGTCAATCAAGGTATGATGTCATGGGTGGCAGGAGAAATCAAGAATCTCCTGGACTGTCAATCAAGGTATGATGTCATGGGAGGAGGGACACACCAGGAGTCTCCTGGCCTATCGACCAAGGAATGATGTCATGGGTGGTGGGAGAAATCAAGAATCTCCTGGACTGTCAATCAAGGTATGATGTCATGGGGGGTGGGACAAATCAAGAATCTCCTGGACTGTCAATCAAGATATGATGTCATGGGTGGTTGGACAAATCAAGAATCTCCTGGACTGTCAATCAAGGTATGATGTTATGGGTGGCAGGAGAAATCAAGAATCTCCTGGACTGTCAATCAAGGTATGATGTCATGGGTGGCGGGAGAAATCAAGAATCTCCTGGACTGTCAATCAAGGTATGATGTCATGGGGGGTGGGACAAATCAAGAATCTCCTGGACTGTCAATCAAGATATGATGTCATGGGTGGTTGGACAAATCAAGAATCTCCTGGACTGTCAATCAAGGTATGATGTTATGGGTGGCAGGAGAAATCAAGAATCTCCTGGACTGTCAATCAAGGTATGATGTCATGGGTGGCGGGAGAAATCAAGAATCTCCTGGACTGTCAATCAAGGTATGATGTCATGGGTGGTTGGACAAATCAAGAATCTCCTGGACTGTCAATCAAGGTATGATGTCATGGGTGGCAGGAGAAATCAAGAATCTCCTGGACTGTCAATCATGGTATGATGTCATGGGTGGCGGGAGAAATCAAGAATCTCCTGGACTGTGAATCAAGGCATGATGTCATGGGTACCAAATTAAAAAAGAAAAAAGCGCCACTTACAAAAAACACTAAAGTGTCAGCAGGATATCCCACCCAAAGGTATGATGTCATGGGTGGTTGGACAAATCTAGTGCCTCCTGACTTGTAAGTCAAGATATGATGTCATGGGTACAGGAACAGATCAGGAGTCTTCTGGCCTGTCAGTCAAGATTTGATGTCATGGGTGGTGGGACACATCAGGAGTTTCCTGGATTGTCAGTCAAAATATGATGTCATGGGTCGAGGAACAAATCAAAAGTCTCCTGGACTGTTAATCAAGGTATAATGTCATGAGTAGATGAACAGAACAGGAGTCTCCTGGACTGTCAGTCAATGTATGATGTCATGGGTGGAGGGACAGATTAGAGGTTTTCTGGCCTTTCAGTCAATGTATAATGTCATGGGTAGAGGGACAAATCAGGAGTCTCCTGGATTGTCAGTCAATGTATTATGTCATGGGTGGAGGGGCAGATCAGGAGTCTCCTAGCCTGCCAACCAAAGTTTGATGTTATGGGTGGAGGGACAAATGAAGAGTATTCTGGACTGTCAGTCAAGGTATGATGTTGTGTGTAGAAGCACGGATCAGGAGCCTCTCTGACTGTCAGTTAAGGCATGACATCATAGGTGGTGGGACAGATCAGAAGTCTCCTGTATTGTCAGTCAAGGTATGATGTCATGGATGGAGGGACATATCAGGAGCCTCCTGGCCTGTCAACCAAGGTTTGGTGTTATGGGTGGAGAGACAAATCAAGAGTCTCCCGGACTGTAAGTCAAGGTATGATGTCGTGTATAGAAGAATGGATCAGGAGTCTCTTTGACTGTCAGTCAAGGTATGACATCATGGGTGGTGGGACATATTAGGAGTCTACTGGCCTGTAAGTCAAGGTATGATGTCATGTGTGTTGGGACAGGTCAGGGGTCTTGTGGATTTCAATTAAGGTATAATGCCATGGGTGGTGGGACAGAACAGCTCCCATTGACTTCAGTAAAAGTGTGGATTCAGCACCCAAACTTCTGTTCACCAAACCTGCCTCCAATGGAACCCAAGTAAGTTTAGCTCTTTCGTAATGGAAATCACTTTTGAAATGAAGTTACCCTGTTGAAGATTATTTGAAATGTCAGTGTTTGGGTTTATTTTTCTTTTAACATGCCTTCATTTCTGGAAAACTTGATATTTACACAATTATCACTTGTAAACTACAATAATGTCCATGTTTGGTAACATGAATTCAGTACCACAAACAATACTGCACAGATTCATAGGTATACAGCACCTGCTGTATGTATAGAGAATATACAATGTACTGTATATGAAACCTGTTATACATGTGTACAGTACTCCCTTTATGTATAGTAGAATATATAGTACTGTATATCAGGGGTGGACTGACAACTCATGGGGCCCCCGGGCAATAGGGGATCATGGGGCCCCTGTATCCTTGCCCAAACTCAAAAACGCCTATGAAAAAGGTACCAGGGGCATCTCATGGGGCCCCCTACTGACCCCAGGCCCTCAGGCAGTGCCCGAGTTTCCAAATGGTCAGTCCGCCCCTGCTGTGTATATATATAAAACATTACATATGTGTACAGTAAAACATGTTACATATAATACAGTACTAACAACTGGCATCCACCCCAACCTATACAGTAACTAGCCTTTGCAGCAATGAGCACATGGAAGGGCAATGAATGTCAACAAACATTCCCAGCTCACTTACCAGCCAGCCTGCAACAAACCGAATTGGCCTTGTCTAACAGTACACATTAAAAACAAAGGGTTTAGTTTGCACACATTTGCAAAATATACGCATAACCAGGGGCGGACTGACAACTCATGGGGCCCCTGGGCAATGGGGGATCATGGGGCCCCTGTGTCCTTGCCCACACCCAAAAAAGCCTATGAAAAAGCCAAGAAAAGGTACAAGGGGCATCTCATGGGGCCCCCTACTGACCCCGGGCCCTCGGGCAGTGCCCGAGTGCTCGAATGGTCAGTCCGCCCCTGCGCATAACCTGCAGCGGCTAAGTCACAGCACCCCAGTGTACTGCACTCCTAACTATATAATTTTGAGAGTCTCCCAAGTTGAAGCACATATATAGTAATGGATAGATTAAGGGCAGGTATGCCAGGAGGGAGCTCACCACTCCTAAAAGGTACAGGGATGCACTTGACACCCAGCAAGAGCACAATGGCAGCTGAAGGTATCCAGTGTGTTTCCGCACCAATTCCATACTTAATCTCTTGTTTTTAATGTGAACTGTTAGACAGGACCAATTCAGTTTGTTGCAGGCTGGCTGGAAAGTGAGGTGGGAAGTATTGTTTGTTTTTTGACATGTGTTGCCCTTCCATGTTGGGGTGTTTGCCATTTGTTTGTACAGTTGGTGTGGAGATGCACTGGATACCTTTAGCTGCCATTGTGCTCTTGTTGGGTGTCCAGTGCGTCCCTGTGGGCTCCTTCTAGGCATACCTCCCTTAATCTATCCATTACTCTATACAGTTTGTGCTCCAACTTGGGAGAATTATAGAGTTAGGATTGCAGTACACTGGGGTGCCGTGATGTGGCGGCTGCAGCTTATTATTATTATACAGGATTTATATAGCTCCAACAGTTTGCTCAGCGCTGTACAATATAAAGAGGGCATTACAATTACAATACATTTCAATACAGAAGGAAAAGGAGGGCCCGGCTCATGGAGCTTATGATCTAAAGGAAGGGGGAGGTGACACAAAAGGTGATAGCTGCGGGGGATGATCTGGAGGATGTGACTCAAGTACAGTTCTTAGGTGCAGGTGGGGTAGGCTTCCCTGCATAAGTGGGTTTTCAAAGATCGCCTAAAGGCGGACAGGTTGGGTGCTGACATACTAGGGTAGGGAGTTCCAGAGGATGGGAGTGGTTCTGGAGAAGTCCTGGAGGTGGGCATGGAAGAAGGTGACAAGGGAGCTAGAGAGCAAGATGTCTTGAGAGGAGCAGAGTGGGTGATTTGCACCATATCGGTGGATGAGGTTGGTGATGTAGCTAGGGGCAGTATTGTGGATGACTTTGAACATTGTGGTTAGTATTTTGAATTGGGGCTGGTGGGAGCCAGTGAAGGGATTGGCAGAGAGGGGCAGCAGTCACTGATCAGTTGGTAAGGTGTATGAGTCTAGCAGCAGCATTCATAATAGAATGAACGGGGAGTAGCCTGTGTAATGGTAGATCAGTGAGGAGGGAGTTGCAGTAGTCAAGGCGGGATATAACCAAGGTGTGGATACGTTGTTTTGTGGTATCATTAGTCAGGAAGGGGTGAATTCTGGGAATGTTGTGGAGGTTGAGGCAGCAGGATTTAGCCAGTGATTAGATGTGGGGCCCAAAGGAGAGGTCAGAGTCTAGGATTACGCCGAGCACCCTGGCATGAGGGGAAGGACCAAAGGTTCTGCTGGTGATCTTAGTGGTAAAGTCATGAGTGGGGGATCGGGGGGGAGGAAATACTGTATTACAAGCTTGGTTTTGGAAAGATTGAGTTTGAGGTAGTAGTGTGTCATCCATACTGATATGTCGCTTAGTAGATTTGTGATACGTGAGGGAATCAAGGGGGTGAGCTGGGGAGTGCAGAGATAGATCTGGGTGTCATCAGCGCAGAAGTGGTATTGGAAGCCATGGGAGGTTATCAATTGGCTCAGGGAGGTGGTGTAAAGACAGAAAAGGAGGGGCCCAAGGACAGAGGCTTGGGGTACCCCAAAAGAAAGAGGGAGAGGTATGAGTAGAGTATAAGAGTATGCATATATTTGCAAATGGGCATCACAGTGGCTAAATGGTTAGCACTTCCACCTGGCAATACTCGGGTCGCTGGTTCAAATCCCAACCATGGCACCGCCTACCTGGAGTTTGCATGTTCTCCCTGTGCCTGCGTGGGTTTCCTCCAGTTTCCTTCCACACTCCAAAGACATACTGGTAGGTGAATGGGCCCTAGTATGTGTATGTATGAATGTGAGTTAGGGACCTTAGATTGTACGCCCCTTGAGGGTTAGGGACCTTAGATTGTACGCCCCTTGAGGGTTAGGGACCTTAGATTGTACGCCCCTTGAAGGTTAGGGACCTTAGATTGTACGCCCCTTGAGGGTTAGGGACCTTAGATTGTATGCCCCTTGAGGGTTAGGGACCTTAGATTGTACACCCCTTGAGGGTTAGGGACTGATGTGAATGTACAATATATATGTAAATTGCTGCGTAAATTGATGGCGCTCTATAAGTACCTGAAATAAATAAATGTGTGTAAACAAAACCCTTTGTTTTTAACGTGAACTATTAGCAGGGTTAATTCGATTTGTTGCCGGTTGGCTGGTAAATGAGCTGGGAATTTTTGTACATATCTATATAGTGCTTCCTGTACGTATGGTAGAATACACAAGCAGGGGCAGACTGACCATTCGAGCACTCAGACACTGCCAGAGGGCACAGGGTCCGTAGGGGGCCCCATGGGATGCCCTTGGTATCTTTTATAGGCTTTTTTGGGTGCAGTTTGAGTATTGGCAAGGACACAGGGGCCCCATGATCCCTTATTGCCCGGGGGCCCCACGGGTTGTCAGTCCACCCCTGTACACAAGTATATAAAACATGTTACATATGTGTGCAGGATCTCCTGTATGCACTGTAAAATATACAGTACATATAGAACACGATACATGTAAAATCCAGAGCTCTTTCCAATGAAAAGGGATAGAGTTTCAATAACAGCAGAAAGCCGCGCACAACGAGCTCCATAATGACATTGCGTAGGATATTATGGCTGAAAAGACTGAAAATCAGAAGAGAAATTAGAATATATCTTGACAAGCCATGCCCTAATGTGATCAAATGGGATATAAAAATAGATATGAAAAACTTAGCGATGGAACTAAATATATCAAATAAAAGGACTGTATTTATATAGATCTCTTTGGGATGGAAAGGTCAGAGCAGATTAATCTAATATGTCACATTTGCATAATAGTGTTAAACTGACACTTCTTTGGCGAGCTGCAGAACGTGCCGGTATAAATAAAGCGGGGACTTTCCATCTTCGGTCACAGATCTATCTTGCGCTGCTGCAATAATAATCTATATGTAGATGTTGATCGTATATACTGCTCCAAAAAAAAAAAAGAAAGAAAGAAACACTTTTTAGTCTAGCATCAAGTCAGTAAACCTCCTGAGATATTGATCTGGTCAGGGAAGTAGCAGAGGGAGTTGTTAATCAGTTTCAGCTGCTTTGGTGTTAATGAAATTAACAACAGGTGCACTAGATGGGCAACAATGAGATGACCCCCAAAACAGGAATGGTTTTACAGGTGGAGGCTACTGACATTTTTTTTTCCCTACTCATCTTTTCTGACTGTTTTTGACTAGTTTTGCATTTGGCTAGGGTCAGTGTCACTACTGGTAGCATGAGGCCATACCTGGACCCTACAGAGGTTGCACAAGCAGTCCAACTCCTCCAGGATGGCACATCAATACGTGCCATTGCCAGAAGGTTTTCTGTGTCTCCCAGCACAGTCTCAAGAGCATGGGGGAGATTCCAGGAGACAGGCAGTTACTCTAGGAGAGCTTGACAGGGCCGTAGAAGGTTCTTAACCCATCAGCAGGACCAGTATCTGATCCTTTGTGCAAGGAGGACCAGGATGAGCTCTGCCAGAGCCCTACAAAATGACCTCCAGCAGGCCATTAGTGTGAATGTCTCTGACCAATCAGAAACAGACTTCATGAGGGTGGCCTGAGGACCCGACATCCTCTAGTGGGCCCTGTCCTTACTGCCTGGCACCATAGAGCTTGACTGGCATTGGCCATTGAACACCAGAATTGGCAGGTCCACCACTGGCGCCCTGTGCTTTTCAAAGATGAGAGCAGGTTCACCCTGAACAGATGTGAAAGGGTCTGGAGAAGCCATGGAGAACGTTCTGCTGCCTGTAACATGGTTCAGCATGACCGTTTTGGTGGTGGGTCAGTGATGGTCTGGGGAGGCATATCCATGGAGGGACGCACAAACCTCTACAGACTATACAATGGCACCCTAACTGCCATTAGGTATCGGGATGAAATCCTTGAACCCATTGTCAGATCCTATTCTGGTACAGTGGGTCCTGGGTTCCTCCTGGTGCATGACAATGCCCAGCCTCATGTGGTGAGAGTATGCACGCAGTTCCTGGAGGATGAAGAAATTGATACCACTGAATGGCCCCCACTCTCGCCTGACCTAAATCCAATAGAACCCCTCTGGGATATCATTTTTCGGTCCATCCGACACTGCCAGGTTGCACCTCAGACTGTCCAGGAGCTCAGTGATGCCCTGGTCCAGATCCAGGAGGAAATCCCCCAGGACACCATCCGTGGTCTCATTAGGAGCCTCTCCGATGTTGTCAGGCATGCATACAAGCACATGGGGGCCACACAAACTACTGAGGACCATTCTGAGTTGCTGCAATGACATTTCAGCAAAATGGACTCGCCTGCTGCATAATTTTTTCATTTTGATTTTCAGGGTGTCTTTGAATTCAGTCCTCTGTAGGTCGATAATTTTTATTTCCATCAAATGATGGGGCATCCTTACGTTCCTAACACATCACCCCGTCCATGTCAGTATAGAGATCCAGCATATTTTTCCCCATTGAGAAAGTGTTCATAGAAATGATCAGAACGGTGAAGGAAGGGTTCTGATGCAAGGATGTCCAATTGTACCATTGTCATTGTCAGTGTCATTACAGTGTCATTGTTACCCCTTCAGCCCACCTATAATACAGAAAGTTTATGACTATGCAGCCCCCCTCCCCCCCAGAACTTTAACTGGGTGATTGGCTGTCAATATTACATTATTATTGCTTATAAAAAATGTTACTTTGTATCTCTTCTGATAGATTTAGACTTTTCAGATTGGATTAAATTCATTTGAGTTGATTGGCCGAAGTGGAAAAATTGTCAATCGTATTACATTGATTGGCAAACCTGGGGATGTTTTGATTAAGAATTGATTTATTTCAATTAATCAGATTATGAGATTGCATGGTACCAATAGAGATGAGGTTGACAACTTAAAGGTGACTTTACCTTTTCTCAAAAAGAAACGGCGAATTAACTCACTATACGTTCCTCACACCCCTGGTCCCCCTGCACTTATTACCTTTATCGATTATTTTCTACTTCTCTTGTCAGCCGGTGTAGCAGTCCCGGCATCTGAAAAGGCCTCTACACAGCATGTTGGTTGTATAGCATCATAATGCCTGCAATGGTAAGCGGGCATTGGCCAGCGCTGTTAACTGACTGCGCTGACCAATTAAAATCTTTCTTAGCCACTCCGCTGTCCCAGAAGGAAGGGTTGAGAAGAGTGAGACTTTCAAAATCAGCTAGCATGAGCAATGAAAGATAATCATCCAAGGAGGTATGTGCAGCAGGGACCGGAAATATGGAGATGATGTTGTGAGTTAATTCACTTTCTCATATTTTGTGAAAAAGTAATCTAACCCTTTAAGATTGCATCTTCAATCTAGCAATATTTATAAACAATGTTACTTTGTATCTCTCTATCTCCCATCTGATCAATATTTATAAACAATGTTACTTTGTATCTCTCTATCTCCCATTTAAGCAATGTTTATAAACAATGTTACTTTGTATCTCTCTATCTCCCATTTGATCAATATTTATAAACAATGTTACTTTGTATCTCTCTATCTCCCATCTGAGCAATGCTTATAAACAATGTTACTTTGTATCTCTCTTTCTCCCATCTGATCAATGTTTATAAACAATATTACTTAGTATCTATCCACAGATGAGAGCAGGTTCACCCTGAACAGACGTGGAAGGGTCTGGAGAAGCCATGGAGAATGTTCTGCTGCCTGTAACATGGTTCAGCATGACCGTTTTGGTGGTGGGTCAGTGATGGTCTGAGGATGCACAGACCTCTACAGGCTAGAGAATGGCAACCTGACTGCCATTAGGTATCGGGATGAAATCCTTGGACCCAATGTCAGACCCTACGCTGGTGCAGTGGGTCCTGGGTTCCTCCTGGTGCAGTGGGTCCTGGGTTCCTCCTGGTGCAGTGGGTCCTGGGTTCCTCCTGGTGCACGACAATGCCCAGCCTCATGTGGAGAGTTTATGCAGGCAGTTCCTGGAGGATGAAGGAATTGATACTTATAAAGGGTCCGCCACGTTCGCCTGACCTAAATCCAATCGAACACCTCTGTGATATCATGTTTTCACCTCCCTGTGTGTGGCATATCGATCAAATTGATTGCCAACTATAGATCAATTATTCCTATCAGGAGACATCGATCGGAAAATCAATTCTGGGGAAAAAAAGGCAAAATTTCCTGATTGTAAGCCACCATCCCCAAAACAACAACTGGAAAAAGGAGGGACCCCCTAGGACTAGGACTTTGAAGGCTTAAATAGTACCAAAAATATTAAAAAAAAGTACAAATGTTTATTTGTCAAAAATTGTTATGACACATAGACATACAAAACAATACATCATACAGAGTCATAGTACAACATCGAAATCAGAATATGAAATTACATGTCTGAAATTACCCAGTATGACTGTGTTTAACTGTCGATAGAAGATATAATTTGGTATCATCATTGATGTACAAAACTGCAGAGATACTATTCTAATTGTACCAACGCGTTTCGGAGTGATTCCACTCCTTCTTCAGGGAAAAGAGAAGAACTCTGCATATGGATGACATCATCTACAAGATCACACATATTTGTTTGGAAAAAGTCTCATATCCATAACAACATTTAATGCCTTATAATCTGTAGATATATTTATAATACATCTTTTATAAACATTGATCATACAGGAGATAGCGAGATACAAAGTAACATTGTCTATAAACATTGATCAAACAGGAGACTGCACAATACAAAGTAACATTGTTTATAAACATTGCTCAGACAGGAGATGGATACAAAGTGACATTGTTTATAAACATTGCTCAGTCAGGAGATGGATACAAAGTAACATTGTTTATAAACATTGATCATACAGGAGATAGCGAGATACAAAGTAACATTGTCTATAAACATTGATCAAACAGGAGACTGCAAAATACAAAGTAACATTGTTTATAAACATTGCTCAGACAGGAGATGGATACAAAGTAACATTGTTTATAAACATTGCTCAGACATGTGGTAGAGAGATATGAAAGTACAAAAAGAATGGTTGATTAAAAGACATGATGCTTCAAAATGTCGCCTCATATGGCTAGGGACCAACCAAACCAGGACAGCAGAACCCCCCAGAAAGGAAAATCAATGGATCATTTATTAAAGTGTGTATGGCCACCATACCTGGCGTCTGAACATTATTTCTAAATAATGTTGCTTTCGGCCCCATTCACAGCTGAGCGTTTTGCAGCTGGAAGCTCCAAAACACTCAACCAGCCAAATCCCATTTATTTCAATGGTTCCTGTTCACATCTGAGGGTTTTGTTGCCTATAGCAAAATGCCTGTTGCTGAAAATAATACATGAGTTACATTTCAGGCATATTGGAGTGTTTTGGCCCCTTAGACTTCAATGGAAAGGCACCAAAATGCAAAACATGCTTTTTTTTATGAGCAATTTGTGGTAAACTTTCCGTCCAAATGATGCCTCCCTGCCGCTAATCTCCTCTCCCTAGTGCCTTCTATTGACTAAAACAAAAACACCTGAAGCTTGAATATACATGTAAATTGCTTGTAATAAACTTCTAAAACACTAGGCTTGAAAAGCTCTAAAAAATGCCTGAAAATTGCTCTGCTCAGGTGTGAATGCAGCCTTATATCTCTCTACCACATGTCTGAGCAATGTTTATAAACAATTATACTCTGTATCTATCTCCTGTTTGACCAATGTTTATAAACAATGTTACTTTGTATCTATCTCCTGTGTGACCAATGTTTATAAACAATGATACTTTGTATCTATCTCCTGTGCGTCCAATGTTTATAAACAATGTTACTTTGTATCTCTCCATCTCCCATCTGATCAATGCTTAAAAACAATGTTACTTTGTATCTTTCTGTCTCCCATCTGATCAATGTTTATAAACAATGGTATTTTGTATCTATCTCCTGACTGATCAATGTTTATATACAATTTTACTTTGTATATCCCTATCTCCAGTCTGATCAATATTTATAAATAATGTTACTTTGTATCTATCTCCCATCTGATCAATATTTATAAACAATGTTACTTTGTATCTCTCTAACTCCCATCTAAGCAATGCTTATAAACAATGTTACTTTTGTATCTCTCTATCTCCCATCTGATCAATGTTTATAAACAATGTTACTTTGTATCTCTCTAACTCCCATCTAAGCAATGTTTATAAACAATGTTACTTTGTATCTCTCTATCTCCCATCTGATCAATATTTATAAACAATGTTACTTTGTATCTCTCTAACTCCCATCTAAGCAATGCTTATAAACAATGTTACTTTGTATCTCTCTATCTCCCATCTGATCAATGTTTATAAACAATGTTACTTTGTATCTCTCTAACTCCCATCTAAGCAATGTTTATAAACAATGTTACTTTGTATCGCTCTATCTCCCATCTGATCAATATTTATAAACAATGTTACTTTGTATCTCTCTATCTCCCATCTGATCAATATTTATAAACAATGTTACTTTGTATCTCTCTTTCTCCCGTCTGATCAATGTTTATAAACAATATTACTTAGTATCTATCTCCTGACTGATCAATGTTTTTAAACAATGTAACTTTGTATCTCTCTATCACCTTACTGATCAATGTTTATGTACAATGTCACTTTGTATTTCACTATTTCCCATCTGATAAATGTTTATAAACAATGTTACTTTGCATATCCCTATCTCCAGTCTGATCAATGTTTATAAACAATGTTACTTTGTATCTCTCTATCTCCTGTATGATCAATGTTTATAAAAAGATGTTACTTTGTATATTTCTATCTCCTGCCTGATCAATGTTTATAAACAATCTTACTTTGTATCTCTCTTTCTCCCATCTGGGCAATGTATATCAACAATCTTGCTTTGTATTGCTATGTCTCCTGTTGGATCGATGTTTATATACAATGTTACTTTGTATTTCTCTTTCTGCCATCTGGACAATGTTTACAAACAATGTTACTTTGTATCTAACTCTTGTCTGATAAATGTTTATAAACAATGTTACTTTGTATCTCTCTGTCTCCTGTCTGATCAATGTTTATAAACAATGTTACTTTGTATCTCTCTGTCTCCTGTCTGATCAATGGTTTAAATAATGTTACTTTGTATCTCTCTCTAGTCTGACTTTATATCTCATGTCTGAACAATGTATATAAGCACAATGTCAGATGGTACATTATTTGACAGCAGCAGCTTCTACAGTTCTGTAGTTACACAGAAACTCCTGGCTGTTATTTTGACAGTCAGGAATTGCCAACAAGTGGTGGTGGTGGGGGGGGGGGGGGGTGGCAGAGGGACATAAGGACGGGGTGTACTACAGACCCCCTGTGTACATTCATGATGTTTTTTGGACGTGTGTAGTATGTCCAGTGTCCACAAATAGTTACATAATGACTACACTATTACCAATTCACTAGGCCCATAGCACAAATGTAAAAATTTCTCTGATCCATAGGCAGTGTAAAGATGTCCAAGCTGAAGCCAAAAGCCAATGTATTGGCACTATCACTATTATGAAGTGATTAAAATCTGTACAAATTGTTGAGAAAGTATATAATATTATAATAATTTGCAGATATAAATGCACAGTCATTTGTCATGGGCAATTCACCAGCCAGCTCCAAGTAATGACCTCCACCCTCAGCTCCCTCAGTGCTGTCCACTCATTAAATTATATAGAAGCCATTTAATGGTTGAACTGGATGGACATTTGTCTTTTTTCAGCCAGACTATGTAACTATATCTTCCACACACCTGATGTCAAATTTCAGCTGTTGTGTAACGACTCCTCACAAACACAAATATCAGGCTATGACAGTAGCTGAATTGAGGATTCATTTATTGCCTTAGTAGGAATTGAGAAGAAGCACTAGAGGGTATTTAGAGAGGTCTCCCGGGTTCTCAGGGTAATATTACGGTCCTATACATCTGACGTCTCCCAGTGATAATTTCGCTATGAGAAAATGTGATGTTTTCTCTTTCTTTATTGATTTGTCTCCTTTCCTGGCACTTCGCTGACAATAGAGGCTTGCATCCGTCAAAGTGACAAACACCAGTTTCCAGAGACTATTGTGTACAATGATACAGATGTTTGGAGAGTTCCACCTCTTCCCTTTATAGAGATGTCCCAAGGCCTCCCTATTCAGCGCTGTTTACAATTGATCTGACACCGGCAATTCTAGGGTGTCAGCTTTATTTACAGCAACAAATGTTACTGTAGCACTGCGTAACTATCTGCAATTGACTCCAGTCAAGTTTGTCCAGAAACGAAAGAAGAAAGTGCTGTATATTTTATTGAATAAATGTAATTATTAACCACTTAAATACTAGCCCGTATATACCCCCTTTATTACCAGGCCATTTTCTGTTTTCAGCGGCATGCTAACTGCCAATTACTCAGTCATCCAACACTGACTGAACCCCAGTTTTTTTTCATATAAAGAAAAAAAGAACCAAAACAACTATTATTCACCCTTTTAAGTCGGGGTGGGCTTCCAGGTCACGTGACCACTCTGATTGGCTGTCACAGTGGTAACATGATCCAGAGCCTGTCCCTTCGTGACAAGAGATGGAGAGCTGTCTATGACAGCTCAGTCACTGTGCTGGCAGCGTACAGTAAGTGCACTCTCAGCACAGAAACCTTGCCCATCCATGGAAGCATATGTGCAGTATGTGGGTGTGGGAAGTGGTTAGCACTTCTGCCTGGCAGTACTGAGGTCATTGGTTTGAATCCCAACCACAGCACCACCTGCCTGGAGTTTGCATGTTCTGCCTGTGTGGGTTTCCTCCGGGAACTCTGGTTTCCTCCCACACTCCAAAGACATGCTGGTAGGTTAATTGGTTCCTGTCTAAATTGGCCCTAGTATGTGTATGTATGAATGTGAGTTAGGGACCTTAGATTGTACACCCCTTGAGGGTTAGGGACCTTAGATTGTACACCCCTTGAGGGTTAGGGACCTTAGATTGTACACCCCTTGAGGGTTAGGGACCTTAGATTGTACGCCCCTTGAGGGTTAGGGACCTTAGATTGTACGCCCCTTGAGGGTTAGGGACCTTAGATTGTACGCCCCTTGAGGGTTAGGGACCTTAGATTGTACACCCCTTGAGGGTTAGGGACTGATGTGAATGTACAATATATATGTAAAGCGTGGCGTAAATTGATGGCGCTATATAAGTACCTGAAATAAATAAATAATAAAGCCCACCTTCTTTGCTGTTGAACATATCTTTACCTGGGTGGCAAGAGGTTAATAATTAAATGTCTATATTAAACACTTAAGTACTAGCCGGTATATATACCCCTCATAGTTTGACTGACTATCATCTAACGTGTCTGCACCTAAATGTTTTTTTTTCAATATAAAAGAAAAAAGACCAAAAATATGGGATTGCTTACATTTATTTTTCATTTCTTTACCTACAGTCATTAGGGGTTGGTGGCACTTTAAACTTCCTCCAACTTAAAAATAAAAAAAAATCATACAATTATAGGTGGCCAGGGTCCCTTTAAACTCCTACCTTCCACCCAATTTCACCTTTGATCCACTGTAAACCTCTTTTCAGTTGTGTTAACATACCTTTCTCCATGAATGGGCAGATAGTTTGTAAACAATGGCCGTCTTTACACTTGTGATGAATATGATTAGTTAACAGCAATCACAAGGTACAGAGCCACTCTGACTGGCTCTGTACATTGTGACTGTTAACTCAGCTGTCCAATCACAGCTTGATCACAGCCTATCACGGGTGCCTTGACTGTCGTGTGTTTTCTGCAGCACTGTTTATTTCTTTTTACTGTGTTGTGATGGTTACGGGCTCATATGCTAATGCTAGAATGAGTTTACAGAAAGATGGAACAAATTGATGGTTCCCCGGATTCTAGGAACTTCTTGAGGTGCAGCTTGCATAGACAGTGTCCATGATCTACGGCAAGGTATTTCAGACTCTGGGTTGTGAAAAAGCTGACAAGGTGTTCCAAAATAACAGAAATTAATGTCTCTTGTGATTAATGATTTGCTGTCTGTTAAAACTCCTAAATAAATGATTTAAAGTGATATTAACCACTTAAGGACCGCCCTATAGTACATTTACTGCTTCGGGGGCGACCCCTGTGTGTAGGATCACATATATATACGATCGCGGCCCCGGTGTCAATCACCTGGTCCTGGCCGGTGATTACCCACCGGTGCCCAGTGATTACTGTTGATCACTGATAGGGAGGATTTCTGCATTGTTTACCAACAGCCCTCCTCCCTGTCAGTTTGGGCACACTGCTCTGGATGGCTGAGCAGAGCCATCCCGATTAGTGTGCTTGCAGTGAAGCACCCCCCCCGCCCCCTAGTATAACTATAACACTCCCATCACACAGTTAACCCTTTGATCGCCCCTCATGTTAATCCATTCCTGCCCAGTGCCATTTGTAAAGTGTCAGTGCTTTTTTAGTAGTGATCACTGTATTGATTTCACTGGGAATGTCAGTGACACCAAGTCAGTTCCCCCCAGTGTCAGAATGCCCAACTGAGTCCCGCTATAAGTCGCTGATCGCATAAGTTGCTGATCACCGCCATTATTAGTATTGAAAAAAAATTCCAGTATATATACCGCCATTTGTAAACACTATAACTTTCATGTAAACCAATTAATTTACACGTATTGTTTTTTTTTCCAGCAAAGATACGGAGCAGAATTCATTTTGGCTCAAATTTATGATGAAATTTGATTTTTAATTTTTTTTTTACTGGACATGTAGAGCCTCACTAGCGGTCTGATTATGTCCATATTTCTGTGCTCAAAGCGGTACATTTTTTTGCATGGAAATATGTATTTTTTTTATTGTAGGCCTGTAATTTTTGGGAATAACTCACTGAAATCTGTCCGGACAAGAGTCTAGTAAACATCCCGGGTATGTTAAAATTTGAAAAACGAAATCATAAATTATAATTTAATAAATAATCATAAAAAATAATAATATAATAATAATAAATTTAATTCAATAATATAATCAAACCAAAAACACTGAAATGTGAAATAGAGCGCCAAGTTCTCACATCGCTGAGCTCAGTCGCAGAATCGTTTTCAGTGTCTGATGAGGAATTTCCCCCACCAATCATTATCACTCAATTCTGCAAGTGGTTCTGATTTACTATCGCTGTTCTCTAGCCGGTCTAAAACCGCGTCTGACCTAAAGGGACGCTTTTTGTACGTTTCTCAGTTTCCAGTGTCTAAAGGATTTTAAATCTTTACTTTTGCTTTGTAACTTTTCCTGCTAAAGAAACTTTTGAAATCTTCGCCATTTACCAGGGGCTGTCGCTTTCCTCATCAGAAGACATTTGAGAATTACAACAGTGTACGCAGATTCGTGTTCATCAATGTCATCTCTTGAGCGGTGGAAGGACTGCAAACCTCAGCATCAGTTAAAATGTTGAAATTTAAGAAGGAGCCACCATACTTTGGAGGTCTTAAAATCCAGGGACCTGCCTAGAACTGCTGGATGGGAAGTGTTTCTTGACTCACAGAGTGAACGTGGAAGCAGTAAAACAGTTGTCCACCTTTGATGTGAATAGATGTCCACACTGGACGTCTCCACTTCGGCTGTAGACACCTGCACATGTATGAGCACCTTATACCACCTACTGATGGATTGCTGTTGGTTCCATGCCAGGGATGGCTAATTAGTCACAATGAATGATCCAGACTCCTTCCCACCTGCATACCATAAATCATACCTAATACAAATTTGTGTAACTTCATTACTTCTTGTTCAATAACCTCCTTATCGAGGTTCTTCTTCTATACTCTGCCACTCCTAAACCTCTAATACTGTTTCTTCACCCCTTTCCTTTATTTCCATCATGTGACCTTCCGCACTATCCAGACTTACATCTACCACTGGGTTTCTCAACCAGGGTTCCTTGGAACCCTAAGTTTCCTCCAACGGTTGCTAGGAGTTCCTCGAGCAAAGAGCAATTTCTGCCTCTCGAATGTATTGACATTATTGTACTGTGTAGCTATCTGTAAGGAGGTAATTTTTCCCAATGACCACAAATGTAAGGATCCTTCTTTCCTCTGAACATCACACTAATGTATCCATGAGTTGTAGATATAGTACTTTTAGCACGGGTACGCTGAGAGTGGAAAGTTATTTCAAGGGTTCCTCTTTGTTGAAAAAGTTGTAAAAGGCTGACCTACCATATCTCTGCCTCACCCTCCAATGCTTCCAAATCCACCATATCTCGTACTGTCCTCCCCCACATCCTACATTTGAGACCTTCCATGCTGCTTCTCACCTTTGCGTAGACTTATACCCTCGCTTCCTGTCCGTGTGATTGGTGTCTTCTAAATGGGGACCCAGGGAGCAATAAAAAATGGACAGAATATTTTAGTAACGGTGTTACTGTTTTCCTAATCAACATTTTTTATTGCTGTATGCGACCTTCAGAGCCGCTGACCATCTTCACCAGGACAGAAAATAAAGGGAAAAAGTGAACATAGGTTCTCCATCTTCTCCACTCCAAAGAGAAGACACCCAATGATCATCAAATCGACTATTTTATGTCCCGTAACCTTCACAGAGTTTTTTTCTTTTTATTTGCATCAGGTTCTTAAAATTTACTTATGTGCAACAATTTTTTTTGATCGTATTTTTGTTGCGTATTCTGACTGGCATTAGTCCGGGAACAGGATGAAAAGTTGACAATTGATGTATACAGCAAACGCTGGCTCATCGGTGCGCAGAGACAATGCTTCAGTGGTTGCCATGTACAAATTAGGCCCAGCTGCTTCGGCACGCCACACCGAGGATGGGGGGGGGGGGGGGGTCTCAGGCCTGCTGTAAATTTGCAGAGCCTTTAAGACAGTTGTGGATTTTATGATGCGTCATCCAAAAGGCTTCTGGTGGCCTTAATAAATGTCCCCAGCTGGCCGGGCCATATCAGTGGCAAGTCCGTCGTAAATCAGGTTTAAAATCCTGCGATGAGAAAGGATTTAAGAAGTCTCGCCGTCAAAGCTGGATCCCAGGAGCCGCTCTTAATCAGCTCTTACCGGGATTCCCGCAAACCGTAAATGCGAGCAGGCTGAAACTTAAGGGGGTGCTTTAGCGGCGTTAATAATTTTTTACTACGTCCAATATATCATTGTCTACCTCGGCTGGCGTGTCTCCACCTTGGACGGTGTAAACAGGAACCCGTAGTGTTCAGGAAATTCGCCACGGCGTTTAAATCTTACAAAGTACCAATTATTGTCTTTTCCGGATTCCGCAGAGCCGAGCCGTGAGTTATAGCCGCGGGATAATTAGCGTTCGGGAAAAATAAGATTGTCCTAACTGCCTGCTTCATCTAAACCGAGAGAGAACATGTGCGGAGCGCGCCGGTGCCCATAAGGTCATGGTCCGATTGTACCATGATTTAATCCTCGTCCTGTTGGGGCTGAATACAAGGAGTCATAGAAGGTGATATTTGTTTTTTTTTGCGCATATTATCAGTGTGAATCACAAAACTAATCCTTAAATAATCCTTAAAGGGATCATTCACGTTTGCAGAAAAAATAAAAAGCTGAACTAACATCCTATAGCCGGCCACCTCCCTCACCCAACCCCCCGTCCCCCCCTGTCCCACCCGGTCACTGTCCAAACAGCTCCTTTCCTGGGGTTTGAAAACTGCACTGTTCTTCCTCTTCCTATTTTAGAGATGCTGGGACAGATCAGAGCTGTTCTGATTCGTCAACATAGTCATGTGCCAGTGCTGGACTATCAGAACCACTCTGGTCCATCCCGGCATCCTTAGGGAAAAAAAGAAGAAAAACAACGGGGTGGATTTACTAAAACTGGAGCATTTGGAATCTGGTGCAGCTGTGCATGGCAGCCAATCAGCTTCTAACTTCAGCTTGTTCAATTTAGCTTTGACAATAAAACCTGGAAGCTGATTGGTTTCTGTGTAGAGTTGCACCAGATTTTGCACTTTCTAGTTTTAGTAAATGGAAACAAACTGCACATGTCGGGTGGTGGACATGCACACACCCTCGTGCACTCAGGGCTAATGGGAATCAGGGGCGGACTGACCATTTGGAAACTCGGGCACTGCCCGAGGGCCCGGGGTCAGTAGGGGGCCCCATGAGATGTCCCTGGTACTTTTTTCATAGGCTTTTTTGAGTTTGGGCAAGGACACAGTGGCCCCATGATCCCCTATTGCCCGTGGGCCCCATGAGTTGTCAGTCCGCCCCTGATGGGAATATATAATGTTCCTGATTTATTAGGAATAGAGACACGGCCAATGGGTTTTTGGGGAAAAGACTCCCCCTTCTTCACGACTTGGACAATGATTGGTTAGTTCTAGTTAGATCCAGCTGGCTGTACCCACATGGAAGAAAAATATATTTGAAATATAATTTCAAAATATTCTTCCCAAATATATTGACATATATTTGAAATGCTACAGTTTTAGCCATATTCAATATGTTTCAAAAATATATTTCAATCTATATATATATATATATATATATACTGCATGTTGAAATGCGTTTTTATTACGAAATATATGAAAAATATTTTTAAAAATACATTTCAAATGTACTGTATGTCTTTAAAAATACAAATCTACATTTTTGGAATGCATTTACAAATATATGTAAAAATGTATGTTAAAATTACTTTTTTATATGTTAAAAAACATCTGAAAGAATATATTTAAAAAAAATATATTGTAAAAAATAAATGCATTCCAAAAATGTAGATTTTTAAAGACATACAGTATATTTTAAATTAATAAAGATGGTGCAGTGCTGTGTGTGCTGTGATAAACTAAATTAATTGATGCCAAGCAATAATAATGGGAACAAATATAGATAATAATGTGACCCTGTGTATAATCAATATATTTATTACAGATATATAAAGTGTAACATAATCCAAAAAATAACTTTTAGAAATTGATTTTAATTGCAATCAAAGTGACCAAATTCTACACTGTGACAATAATAAATTACAAAAAGTCCCAAGTGAAAAAATAAAAAATTAAAATAAAATAAAAAATAAAAAAAGTTATAATAAAAATCCAGATTTGTATTCTTCCACTTTATATTGCGCGCTCATACAAATGGTGCCAATCTATCCGTCACCTACTGGCGTGTGCGCTCACCTCACAATTTTGACCCTCAAGGAGTCATAAAGCAATTAAGATCCCTGGATGATCCCAGGCAGGATGGATCTCCCCCTCTGACTGGACACAGGAACAGCTCCCACCGAAATTAAAAAAACGGTCAAAAACCCCTTTAGGGGATCTTCAATGACTCAAAAAAGAAGTCAGAAAGAGAACTTCCATAGTGTAGCAATTTAGTGGTAAAAATCACAATGCCAAGAGGCTACTCACAATAAAAATGAGGGTCACAGACCCATCAGGCATGTACTGTGTAACCCACAGTCAGGTGTACATACAAAGCTGGCGATTGCCGTCCATACGTAATGACGTCACCACGCTCTAGTCCGACACGTTGCGTCACGCTACCACGTGACTTCTTCAGGGCCAAAGAGCTGGTGACCGCAGACACATTATATAGGAAGTCTGCACCTGAACCGGATCATTAGGCGGAGCGCAGCGGCCATTTTCCCATAGATTTTATTCATATATACACAGAGCTCTACCAGGCAGCATATTAACAATATCAAACTAGCTAAAAAATGTAATATGAAAACAAAATTGACCCGATGGTCATACTAGCTCTAATGAATCACCATTATGATATTCTATCCGCGGACACATTATATAAGAAGTCCGCATCATTAGGCAGAGCGCAGCGGCCATTTTCCCATAGATTTTTTCCATTTATATACATAAAGCTCTACTAAGCAGCATATTAATGGTATCAAACTAGCTGTAAAGTGCAAACAAACCTGGCCGATGGTAATACTAACTCTCAGGAATCACCCTTATGCTATACATCACAAATTAAAACATTAAAATAATATTACATAAATTCCTAAAAAAAAAATCATACATTATATTGCAATAAAAACAAATATTAAATTCATATATAACCAATTAATATAGTGCATACCATGTGTATGCTATTAAAAAGAGACACCGATGTGCTCCTTCTTTCTATTTTGTTCTCTTTCTACGTGTTCTATATATATATATATATAATTATATATATATATATGAAAATCAATAAAAATTGTTAATACAAAAAAAAAAGAGAAAATACTCAGAGGAACTAACATATGGAGGACTTAAAGGGCCAAAAAACAATTAAAAATCACTAATAAAACAATTGATATCAAATTCTATATTCAGTCCCAACGGTGTTAAAGTATCCATATTAAAAATCCAACGAGACTCAGCCTGACTCAAAGTTTTAATTTTATTACTACCCCTCCAATGGGGGTGATATTTTTTATACCCCAAAATATAAGTAAGGATGGACCTTTATTATGATGGGTAGCAAAGTGTGTGGATACACTATGTTTAGGATAGCCCTTGTTTTTAAAAATATTTTCATGTATTTTGTAATAAAACGTATTTCAACATGCAGTATATATATATATATATTTATTTATTGAAATATATTTTGAAATATATTGAATATGGCCAAAATTGTAGCATTTCAAATATATGTCAATATATTTGGGAAGAATACTTTTAACATATATTTAAAATATATTTTTCTTCCATATGGTATACATGCCTGTAGGGCATGCTAGATTTGATGCAGCCTTCATTTTGGGCTCTCTATATCACGTTTTACCACCAGTCATTGACCAAGTCCTGAAGAAGGGAGAGCCGTTCTCCTGAAACGTGTTGGATGTATCTGTTGCTCCGAATAAATAAACTACTTTCAACTTTGATGGAACTTTATACAGTTGTGTCCAAAATTATTCAACCCCCACTGAAATTGAGTGTTTTGGCCAGTTTGACATTGCTTTTGATCATTCAGTCATCTTGCTTACATTTACATTAAAGAGGCACTTGTAGGTCAGACAAATATAACATAACAGTTATAATGAAATAACCACAAATGTCTTTTCTGTGCTCACAGCATTATCAGTTTTATTCAACCCCCAAGTGACATTCAATCTTAGTACTTAGTACAGCATCCTTTTACAGTTATAACAGCTTTTAAACGTGAAGCATAGCTTGACACAAGTGTCTTGCAGCGATCTACGGGTATCTTCGCCCATTCTTCATGGGCAAAGGCCTCCAGTTCAGTCACATTCTTAGGCTTGCGCACTGCAACTGCTTTCTTTAAGTCCCACCAGAGGTTCTCAATCGGATTTAAGTCTGGTGACTGCGATGGCCACTCCAAAATGTTCCAGCCTTTCCTCTGCAACCATGCTCTAGTGGACTTGGAGGTATGCTTGGGATCATTGTCCTGTTGAAAGGTCCAACGTCTCCCAAGCCTCAGGTGTGTGACGGACTGCATCACGTTTCCATCCAATATCTCCTGGTACTGAAGAGAATTCATGGTACCTTGCACACGCTGAAGCTTCCCTGTACCTGCAGAAGCAAAACAGCCCCAAAGCATGATTGACCCTCCACCATGCTTCACAGTAGGCAAGGTGTTCTTTTCATCATAGGCCTTGTTCTTCCTCCTCCAAACATAGCGTTGATCCATGGGCCCAAACAGTTCTAATTTTGTTTCATCAGTCCACAGAACACTATCCCACAACTTTTGTGGTTTGTCCACATGGCTTTTGGCATACTGCAGTCGACTCTTCTTATTCTTTGGAGACAGCAAGGGGGTACGCCTGGGAGTTCTGGCACGGAGGCCTTCATTACGCAGTGTGCGTCTTATTGTCTGGGCTGAAACTTCTGTACCCACATCTGACAAATCTTTTCTCAGTTCCTCAGCAGTCACACGGGGACTTCTCTCCACTCTACGCTTCAGGTAGCGCACAGCAGTCGAAGTCAGCATCTTCTTTCTGCCACGACCAGGTAGCGTTTCAACAGTGCCCTTTGCCTTGAATTTGCGAATGATGCTTCCTAAGGTGTCTCTTGGTATGTTTAACATCTTTGCAATCTTCTTATAGCCATTGCCCTTCCTGTGAAGAGAAATCACCTCTTCTCTTGTCTTCCTGGACCATTCTCTTGCCTTCACCATGTTTGTAACCACACCAGTAAATGTCTAGAAGGAGCTGAGTATCACAGTCATTTTAAAGCTGCCTAATTGGTGCTTATTATGCTTGATTGCTGCTCGGTGACATCCACAGGTGTTTTCAATACCTGATGGAAAGCACCTGTATGAACCTCTGTTCTTCAGAGTGGTAGTCTTTAAGGGGTTGAATAATTGTGGCAATGAAGAAACCACATAAGAACCATTTACTACTGTATTACATAAACAATTGATGTCATTTTAGTTGCATTTGGGTAGTTACAACGTCCTTGTAGGATTTGATTCTGAATACAATTCCAAATGTACACTATAGTCCCTAAACCCCTTTACAGCATTGGGGGTTGAATAATTTTGGACACAACTGTACTAGGCGCTACTAACCCAAATAGTTGTTCATCTGTTGAGTGATGGAGTATCGTGATCATGGAGGCAGCAGCATGGGCCCAGAACCAGGTCCTTACCTTTACCATAAATTGGGCTCCAGCAAGGAACGCCTTTTATATATCTTTTATCCATCTGAATTACCCTCTACACACATTGGCCCCTACCGAACTGCAGGAAAGCATCCCAAATGTTCCAGGAATGTTGGCTGCTGTGCGGTGCGTACTTATTTCCGTGATTCGTATTTTCCAGGATAATGATCAAAACATAAAAGGGAAAAAAAAATTACAGAAGCAGTAAGTGGATAGTCTGGCCCAATTCCAGCCGAAGAGTAATAACCCAGAACGGGATGTTTGCAGCGATTATTTTCCGCAACCACCGGAGCGCCGTTCCCTCCCCTAAAATAAGGAGACTTCATCTTTTTCCTGATGGATTCTCCGGCCGCCCGGGCTGGCAGCACGGCTTAGCGCTTGGCAATGCATTAGAACATTAAAAGTTGATTCATTTAGATCTGAAGGCAGAGAGTCCGCTTCATCAGTGAGAACGATCTCACAGCGGGCGGCTGGAGGATAACTCACCAGGCGGAAAGTTAAATGGTTCCTCGCTGTCCCACAAAGGGCGGGAAATATAGATTTACCGGAGCAATCGGCAAATGGTGATGGAATGCTGCAGAGTGGACCCTTTGTTTTTTAAAGGCAAAGCATAAGGGCCCATTTACATTTTTTCGGCGCTTTAACCTGCCCCACATTGCCCATTTACGTGCATTGGGTTGGGGCAGCCTATTTATTTATTTATTTATTATAGGTACTTATACAGCACCGTCAATTCACAACATTTAATTATTAACCTCTTGCCACCCACGTAAAGATAAGTTCAGCAGCAAAGAAGGTGGGCTTTATGATTTATTAATTTCAGGTACTTATATAGCGCCCAGGAGCGGACTGACCATTCGAGCACTCGGGCACTGCCCGAGGGCCCTGGTTCAGTAGGGGGCCCCATGAGATGCCTCTGGTACCTTTCATTGGCTTTTTCATAGGCTTTTTTGGGTATGGGCGAGGACACAGGGGCCCCGTGATCCCCTATTGCCCCTGATAGAGCCGTCAATTTATGCAGGACTTTACATATATATTGTACATTCACATCAGTCCCTAACCCTCAATGGGTGTACAATCTAAGGCCCCTAACCCTCAAGGGGCGTACAATCTAAGGTCCCTAACCCTCAAGGGGTGTACAATCTAAGGTCCCTAACCCTCAAGGGGCGTACAATCTAAGGTCCCTAACCCTCAAGGGGCGTACGATCTAAGGTCCCTAACCCTCAAGGGGCGTACAATCTAAGGTCCCTAACCCTCAAGGGGAGTACAATCTAAGGTCCCTAACTCACATTCATACATACATATACTAGGGACAATTTAGACAGGAGCCAATTCACCTACCAGCATGTCTTTGGAGTGTGGGAGGAAACCGGAGTACCTGGAGGAAACCCACGCAGGCACAGGGAGAACATGCAAACTCCAGGCAGGAGGTGCCGTGGTTGGGATCAACTTATTCAAAATGATCGGGCTGGCAACTCATCTTAGCGTGCTAAAAAACGCATGACCCTTTTTTTTCTATTGCACTGCACCGCGCATAAAGCAGATGTGTTGCCATGTGTTATGGTAATGTGCGTTTTAGCACGCCTTACTTCAATGCAGACCTGTAAATGGGCTCCTTCGGTATCTATGATGAATGTTTGTGACATTTTACGCCTGGTCAACATTCTATGTGAAATACCATGGGTATGCGCATACCTGAGTGCCGGGCGTCTCACTGGGATCCCCTGACAGAGACTCTGCTGTAAGGCTGAACTGTAATGGGGAAATCTGATGGGGACCCAGATGTAAGGGGGGACTTGGATGGGGACCCTGATGCAAAGGGGGCGTCTGATGGAAGGGGGACTCTGAAGAGGATACGGATGTAAGGGGATCTCTGACAGAGACTCTGATGTAAGACTGGGCTCTGATGGGGAATCTGATGTAAAGAGAAAACCTGATGGGGACCCAGATGTAAGGGGGACTGTGATGTAGACCCTGATGTAAGGGGAGACTCTGATGGAGATCCTGATGTAATGGGGGACTCTGATGAGGACCCTGATCTAAGGAGGGACTTGGCTGGGGACCCTGATGTAAATGGGGTGTCTGATGAGGACTCTGATGTAAGGGGGACTCTGATGTAAGGGGAACTCTGATGGGGACACTGATGTAAGCAGGGACTCTAATGGGGATCCTGATGTAAGGGGATCTCTGACAGAGACTCTGCTGTAATGTCGGACTCTGATGGGGACCCTGATGTAAGAAGAAAACCTGATGGAGACTCTGATGTAAGGGGAGACTCTGATGAAGACTCTGATGAGGACCCAGATGTAAGGGGAGACTCTGATGTAGACCCTGATGTAAGGGGAGATTTTAATGAGGACTCTGATGGGGATCCTGATGTAATGGGGGACTCTGATGAGGACCCTGATGGGACCTTGGTGTAAGGGGGGATTCTGTTGTAGACCCTGATGTAAGGGGAGACTCTGGTGAGGACTCTGATCAGGACCCTGATGTAAGGGGGGATTTTGATGTGGATCCTGATATAAAGGGGGTGTCTGATGAGAACTCCGTTGTAACGGGGACTCTGATGGGCACACTGATGTAAGGGGGACTTTAATGGGGATCCTGATGTAAGGGGGTCTCTGACAGAGACTCTGATGTAAGGCTGGGCTCTTATAGGGACCCTGAAGTAAGGAGAAAACCTGATGGGAAACCTGATGTAAGGGGAGACTCTGATGAGAACTCTGATGGGGACCCAGATGTAAGGGGGACTCTGATGTAGACCCTGATATAAGCGGAGACCCTGATGAGGACTCTGATCAGGACCCTGATATAAGTGGGGACTATGATGGGGACCCTGATATAATGGGGGTGTCTGATGGGAACTCTAATTTAAGGGGGACACTAATGGAGATCTTAATGTAAATAGGAAACCTAATGGGGACCCTGATGTAAGGGGGAACTCTGATGAGGACTCTGATGGGGACCCAAATGTAAGGGGGGACTTTGATGAGGACTCTGATGGGGACCCAGATGTAAGGGAAGACTTTGATGAGGACTTTGATGTGATCCCTGATGTAAGGGGAGGGGACTCTGATGGAGATCCTGATAAGGGGGGGGACTCATTCAATTATAAAATGATTTTTTTTCAGCCAATACAAATGTGTAATATATACAATGCGGCCTTTGCACTGACCCTTTAGAGCCCAGGGTTGGAGGAACCTGATGGAAAGGACGTTTGCAATCCTTCCGTATCCCTGGGGGAAGCCTGGCCCTAACAGTCAGTTATGCGCAGGGGTGGACTGACCATTTGGAAACTCGGGCACTGCCCAAGGGCCCGGGGTCAGTAGGGGGCCCCATGAGATGCCCCTGGTACCTTTTTCATAGGCCTTTTTGAGTTTGGACAAGGACACAGGGGCCCCATGATCCCCTATTGCCCAGGGGCCCCATAAGTTGTCAGTCCGCCCCTGGTTACGCATTTGGCGAAGGCCGCCCTACCATGCCACATGGTGATCCTAAGGGCCAATTTCAGCAAAACTTCCCCAAAGGCAACATTGTTTATTTTCGATGCAAATGAGAACTCATCCGTCTGCCTATAAAAGACACTTTCCGTAATACAGAACAGCAAACACGTGAACGGCAAAAACCATTTTAGGGAAGCGTTCCAGTAATGAGTGTCCTCACCCAATCAGCGTTGGAGCGGAGCGCCCCCTCACACGGCGGACGGGAATGGCCCGTCGGTACAAGTCCGCTCCGCCAGGCCATTTCTCACGTTTTATTTTACACCGAGCCATTTCATTCTTACACTTTAACAGGAAAAAAATGAGGAAGTAACACCTTTCAGTGATAACTTCCATGACCAGTCACTGTAAAATTCGATGTGATAGGTCAGCGCGCTCATAAACCCGGAGCCTTAACGATCTTTCATTAAATCAGCGGCTACATTAGCGGTTTTATTCCCTCCGTCTTCCCCTGCTGGATGTGTGAAGTATCGATGTTTATTGACGTCGCCATTTATTCAGATCCTACCCTCTCCTGTCATTATGTGTGTAATGAAAATCTTGGGCATTGTATCATGGCGATCGGGACCCGGGGATAAATGATGAGAGGATACATCACAATCCCAGCGCACAATGTTTTTTTCCTCCATATAGTTCTTGTAGGATACCTAATGGATTCAGATAATGCTCAATAGTAGAGATGTACCGATGACCTTGTGAAGGTCGCGCTGTGCGTTTAACGAGGACACAGATACTGTGCTGCTGATAATCTAAGATAACACCAAAGCCTATATCATGTGTCCTATGCGTTACACCTACAGGTGAAACTCGAAAAATTAGAATATGGTGCAAACGTTCAGTTATTTCAGTAATGCAACTTAAAAGGTGAAACTAATATATGAGACTCATTGCATAGCGGCCTTCAGCTCTTCTGCATTGTTCGATCTCATGTCTCTCATCTTCCTCTTGGCAATGCCCCATAGATTCTCTATGGGGTTCAGGTCAGGCGAGTTTGCTGGCCAATCAAGCACAGTAATCCCACGGTCATTGAACCAGGTTTTGGTGCTTTTGGCAGTGTGGGAGGTGCCAAGTCCTGCTGGAAAATGAAGTCAGCATCCCCATAAAGCTCGTCTGCGGAAGGAAGCATGAAGTGCTCCAAAATCTCCTGGTAGACAGCTGTGTTGACCCTGGACTTAATGAAGCACAGTGGACCAACACCAGCAGATGACATGGCTCCCCAAATCAACACAGACTGTGGAAACTTCACTGGACTTCAAGCATCTTGCAGTGTGTGCCTCTCCATTCTTCCTCCATACTCGGGGTCCTTGGGCCTCTCCATTCTTCCCCCATACTCGGGGTCCTTGTGCCTCTCCATTCTTCCTCCATACTCAGGGTCCTCGGACCTCTCCATTCTTCCTCCATACTCTGGGTCCTTGTGCCTCTCCATTCTTACTCCATACTCAGGGTCCTTGGGCCTCTCCATTCTTTCACCATACTCGGGGTTCTTGTGCCTCTCCATTCTTCCTCCATACTTGGGGTCCTTGGGCCTCTCCATTCTTCCTCCATACTCGGGGTCCTTGGGCCTCTCCATTCTTCCTCCATACTCGTTTAACGAGGACACAGATACTGTGTTGCTGATAATCTAAGATAACACCAAAGCCTATATCATGTGTCCCATGCATTTCACCTATAGGTGAAACTTTAAAAATTTGAATCTGGTGCATTCATTCATTTATTTCAGTGCAGCAACTTAAAAGCTGAAACTAATATATGAGACTCATTACATGCAGAGCAAGATAGTTCAAGCCGTGATTTGTCATCATTGTGATGATTATGGCTTACAGCTCACGAAAACCCCAAATCCACAATCTCAGAAAATGAGAATATTGTGAAAAGGTGGAATAATCTCGGCTCAAAGTATCCCACTCTAATCAGCTCATTCAGCCATAACACCTGCAAAGGGTTCCTGAGCCTTTCAATGGTCTCTCAGTCTGGTTCAGTAGGAATCACAATCATGGGAAAGACTGCTGACCTGACACCATCACTGACACCCTCCATAAGGAGGGAAAGCCTCAAAAGGGAATTGCAGAAGAAGTTGGATGTTCCCAAAGTGCTGTATCAAAGCACATTAATAGAAAGTTACGTGGAAGGGAAAAGTGTGGAAGAAAAAGGTGCACAAGCAGCAGGGATGACCGCAGCCTGGAGAGGATTTTCAGGAAAAGGCCATTCAAAAGTGTTGGGGACTTTCACAAGGAGTGGACTGAGGCTAGAGTTGGTGCATCAAGAGCCACCACACACAGACGGATCCTGGACATAGGCTTCAAATGTCGTATTCCTCTTGTCAAGCCGCTCCTGAACAACAAACAACGTCAGAAGCGTCTTACCTGGGCTAAAGAAAAACAGAGCTGGTCTGTTGCTCAGTGGTCCAAAGTCCTCTTTTCTGATGAAAGCAACTTTTGCATCTCATTTGGAAACCAAGGACCCAGTGTATGGAGGAAGAATGGAGAGGCCCAAGGACCCTGAGTATGGAGGAAGAATGGAGAGGCCCACGGATCCCGAGTATGGAGGAAGAATGGAGAGGCCCAAGGACCCTGAGTATGGAGGAAGAATGGAGAGGAACAAGGACCCCGAGTATGGAGGAAGAATGGAGAGGCACAAGGACCCCAAGTATGGAGGAAGAATGGAGAGGCACAAGGACCCCGAGTATGGAGGAAGAATGGAGAGGCCCAAGGACCCAGAGTATGGAGGAAGAATGGAGAGGCCCAAGGACCCCGAGTATGGAGCAAGAATGGAGAGGCACAAGGACCCCGAGTATGGAGGAAGAATGGAGAGGCCCAAGGACCCCGAGTATGGAGGAAGAATGGAGAGGCACAAGTACCCCGAGTATCGAGGAAGAATGGAGAGGCCCAAGGACCCCGAGTATGGAGGAAGAATGGAGAGGCAGAAGGACCCCGAGTATGGAGGAAGAATGGAGAGGCACAAGGACCCCAAGTATGGAGGAAGAATGGAGAGGCAGAAGGACCCCGAGTATGGAGGAAGAATGGAGAGGCACAAGGACCCCGAGTATGGAGGAAGAATGGAGAGGCACAAGTACCCCGAGTATGGAGGAAGAATGGAGAGGCACAAGGACCCCGAGTATGGAGGAAGAATGGAGAGGCCCAAGGACCCCGAGTATGGAGGAAGAATGGAGAGGCACAAGTACCCCGAGTATCGAGGAAGAATGGAGAGGCACAAGGACCCCGAGTATGGAGGAAGAATGGAGAGGCCCAAGGACCCCGAGTATGGAGGAAGAATGGAGAGGCAGAAGGACCCCGAGTATGGAGGAAGAATGGAGAGGCACAAGGACCCCAAGTATGGAGGAAGAATGGAGAGGCAGAAGGACCCTGAGTATGGAGGAAGAATGGAGAGGCACAAGTACCCCGAGTATGGAGGAAGAATGGAGAGGCACAAGTACCCCGAGTATGGAGGAAGAATGGAGAGGCACAAGGACCCCGAGTATGGAGGAAGAATGGAGAGGCCCAAGGACCCCGAGTATGGAGGAAGAATGGAGAGGCCCAAGGACCCCGAGTATGGAGGAAGAATGGAGAGGCCCTATGACCCCGAGTATGGAGGAAGAATGGAGAGGCCCAAGGACCCCGAGTATGGAGGAAGAATGGAGAGGCCCAATGACCCCGAGTATGGAGGAAGAATGGAGAGGCCCAAGGACCCAGAGTATGGAGGAAGAATGGAGAGGCACACACTGCAAGATGCTTGAAGTCCAGTGTGAAGTTTCCACAGTCTGTGTTGATTTGGGGAGCCATGTCATCTGCTGGTGTTGGCCACTGTGCTTCATTAAGTCCAGGGTCACCGCAGCCGTCTACCAGGAGATTTTGGAGCACTTCATGCTTCCTTCCGCAGACCAGCTTTATGGGGATGCTGACTTCATTTTCCAGCAGGACTTGGCACCTGCCACACTGCCAAAAGCACCAAAACCTGGTTCAATGACCGTGGGATTACTGTGCTTGATTGGCCAGCAAACTCGCCTGACCTGAACCCCATAGAGAATCTATGGGGCATTGCCAAGAGAAAGATGAGACTGAACAATGCAGAAGAGCTGAAGGCCGCTATTGAAGCATCCTGGTCTTCCATAACACCTCAGCAGTGCCACAGGCTGATAGCTTCCATGCCACGCCGCATTGAGGCAGTAATTGCTGCAAAAGGGGCCCAAACCAAGTCCTGAGTACATATGCAGCTTCTACTTCTCAGAGGTCCGATATTGTTCTATGTACAATCCTTGTTTTATTGATTGCATGGAATATTCTCATTTTCTGAGATTGTGGATTTGGGGTTTTCATGAGCTGTAAGCCATAATCATCACAATGATGACAAATCACGGCTGGAACTATCTTGCTTTGCATGTAATGAGTCTCATATATTAGTTTCACCTTTTAAGTTGCTGCACTGAAATAAATGAACTTTTGCACGATATTCTAATTTTTTGAGTTTCACCTGTATATTGTAATTCCAACTAAATACAACGGAGACTGGATATCCTTTAGTATCTCTCCTTAGCAGGTTATTCCTATAAAGGGGTGACAACCAGGTCCTCTTTCCAGGAAATAACAGACAAGAGAGGGTGCACCAGCCTAGTGCAGCCTCTGAGCTCTGAGGAATAAGGACGTTCCTTTGAAACGCTTCAGATGCGTCCAGAATCCCCGCCAGTGCTTCCGATGGCCCTTCCAGAATCCCTTCCAGTACTTTTAAGGGTACTTCCAAAATCCCAGTCAGTGCTTCAAATACCTTAGTAACTTACAGAGTCCTTGCCAGTGATTCCTATAGTAATCACTGAATTCCTTCCAGTACTTCCAGTCGTCCTTGCAGAATCCCTACCAGCTCCTTCAATGGTACTTGCAGGATCCCTGCCAGGACGTCCAGAATCCCTGCCAGAACTTCCAATAGTAGTCATAGAATCTCTACTGGGACATCCAAAATCCCTTCCAGACCTTTCAATGATACTTCCCGAATCCCTGCCAGTGCTTCCCATGGTACTCATAGAATCCCTACTGGGACTTCCAAAATCCCTGCCAGTACTTTCAATGGTAATTTCAGAATCCCTGCCAGTACTTCCAATGATACTCATAAAATCTCTGCTGGAACTTCCAAAATCCCTGCCAGTCCTTCAGTGGTACTTCCAGTATCCTCATCTGTGCTTCCAATGGTACTTCGAGAATCCCTGCCAGTGCTTCCAACAGTACTCACAGAATCTCTGCTGGGATTTCCAAAATCCTTGCCAGTACTTCCAATAGTACTTTCAGAATCCCTGCCAGTACTTCCGATGGTTCTTTCAAAATCCCTGCCAGTACTTCCAATGGTAATCACCGCATCCCTGCCAGTACTTCCAGTCATACTTGCAGAATCCCTACCAGTTCCTCCAATGATACTTGCAGGATCCCTGCCAGGACATCCAGAATAACTGCCAGTACTTTTAATGGTACTGGCCAAGTCCCAGGCCGGACCTCCAAAGTTCCCTGAAATGACACTGGGCATGTCTTCTGACCTGAAAGGTATTTTTGCTCCAGACTAAGTGGCTGGTGCTCTGTCTTCTCATTAGCTAGCGGTTGCAAGAGCTATATACACTGCTAAAAAAAATTAAAGGAACACTTTGAAACCCATCAAATTTCAATGGGGAAAAATCTCCTGCTGGATATCTGCACTGATATGGACGGGGTAATATGTTAAGACTGTAAGGACGCCCCGTCGTTTGATGGAAATTAAAATGATCAACCTACAGAGGACTGAATTCAAAGACACCCCGAAAATCAAAGTGAAAAAATGATTCAGCAGACTAGTCAACTTTGCTGAAATTTCATTACAGCAACTGAAAATGGCCCTCAGTAGTTTGTATGGCCCCCACGTGCTTGTATGCATGCCTGACAATGTCGGGGCATGCTCCTATTGAGACAATGGTGTCCTGGGGGTTTCCTTCCAGATCTGGACCAGGGCATCACTGAGCTCCACAAGAAAGAACCCAGGACCCTCTGCACCAGCATAGGGTCTGATAATGAGTCCAGGGATTTAATCCCGATACCTAATGGCACTCGGGGTGCCATTGTCTAGCCTGTAGAGGTCTGTGCATCCTTCCATGGATATGCATCCTCAGCCAATCACTGAGCCACCACCAAAACGGTCATGCTGAACGATATTACAGGCAGCAGAATGTTCTCCATGGCTTCTCCAGACCCTTCCACGTCTGTCACATGTGCTCAGGGTGAACCTGCTCTCATCTAAGAAAAGCACAGGGTGCCAGTGGTGGACCTGCCAATTCTGGTGTTCAATTGCAAATGCCAATTGAGCTCTTTGGTGCCAGGCAGTGAGCACAGGGCCCACTAGTGGACATCGGGCCCTCAGGCCACCCTCATGAAGTCTGTTTCTGATTGTTTGGTCAAAGACATTCACACCAGTGGCCTGCTGGAGGTCATTTTGTAGGGCTCTGGCAGGGCTCATCCTGTCCCTCCTTGCACAAAGGAGCAGATACCGGTCCTGCTGATGGGTTAAGGACCTTCTATGGCCCTGTCCAGCTCTCCTAGAGTAACTGCCTGTCTCCTGGAATCTCCCCCATGCTCTTGAGACTGTGCTGGGAGACACAGCAAACCTTCTGGCAATGCCATGTATTGATGTACAATACTGGAGGAGTTGGACTGCCTGTGCAACCTCTCTAGGGTCCAGGTATGGCCTCATACTACCAGTAGTGACACTGACCCTAGCCAAATGCAAAACGAGTGAAAAACAGTCAGAAAAGATGAGTATGGAAAAAAATGTCAGTGGCCTCCACCCGTAAAACCATTCCTGTTTTGGGGGTCGTCTCATTGTTGCCCATCTAATGCACCTGTTGTTAATTTCATTAACACCAAAGCAGCTGAAACTGATTAATAACCCCCTCTGCTACTTACCTGAGCAGATCTATATCCCAGGAGTTTCATTGACTTGATGCTAGACTCTGATTAAAAAGTGTTTCTTTCATTTTTTTGAGCAGTGTACTTACCTGTGAGATTGCCTGACTATTTTTTTACCCAAGCTGACTGTTTCCGCCTGCCAAGATACATACCTGGTCGTGACTACTCCTGTCTGCCAAGCCCCCAGCCTGGACTTGACTACCCTTCTGTCTGCTGCCTGCCAAGACCCCTACCTTGTATTGACTATTTTTCTGCCTGCAAAACCCCCTGCCTAGACTGGACTACCTTTCTACCTGCTGCCTGTCAAGGCCCCTGCCTGACTTTGACAACTCCTCTGCTTGTCGTCTGCCAAGACCTCTGCCTGGACCTGACTACCCTTCTGTCTGCTGCCTGCCAAGATTCTTAGCTGGATCTGAACATTCTTCAGCCTACTGTCTAGTACTGCCATCCCCACACTGTAGCAAGACTCTCCTGACTCTTTTTCTGCAGGTCTCGTAGTGGTGTGCGCAAGGCCTTGGGTGCCTGGAAAAAGTCCTCGTATGTGAGTAATGGTGGAAGCCTGGGAATGAGAATGCCATCTGGTAGCATGCCCAGTGGGGTAAGGTTGTAGATGGGACACTAGAAGGAGACAAGTATACTAAAAAGGGCACCTTTTTCCCACGACCCTCAGCTGCGGGTCCTGTGACTTGGTGATGGACACGTAATGCTGTGGACTTAGTATATGTGGGGAGGTGGGCCCAATATTATGGTGCTCCCGAAGAGGAAAGGGAAGATGGCTTAACCTAAAGATGTGTTCTTGTGCTCTGCACTAAAATGATTTCTACAGAATGTTTAACCTTACGCATGGCATTCCAGGACGAAGATTCTGATAGTATGTCAAATGCGATATATCACAGGAAGTTATGTGAAGTTACAGTAAAGTGCTGAAAATGCATTTGTTACATAGTTAGTCTGGCTGAAAAAAGACAAAAGTCCATCCAGTTCAACCATAGAAAAAAAAAGTTATAATCCTACACCCACAGTTAATCCAGAGGAAGGCAAAAAAACCCAGCAAAGCACGATCCAATTTGCTCCTGCAGGGGAAAAAAAATTCCTTCCTGATCCCCCGAGAGGCAATCTGATATTCCCTGGATCAACTTTACCTATAAATGTTATATTCAGAAATCCAGGACTTTCTTACAGCAATCCACTGAGCTGGCCAGAACCAACTCTTGAGGGAGTCTATTCCACATTCTCACAGCTCTTACTGTGAAGAAACCTTTCTGTGTTTGGAGATTAAATTTCTTTTCCTTCAGGCGTAAAGAGCACCCCCTTGTCCTCTCTAATGACCTCAGGGGGAATAACTACACCGAGTTCACTTTACGAACCACTGATGTATTTATACATGGTATTCATATCCCCCCTTATGTATTATACATGGTGATCATATCCCCCCTTATGTATTATACATGGAGATCATATCCCCCCTTATCTATTATACATGGAGATCATATCCCCCCTTATGTATTATACATGGAGATCATATCCCCCCTTATGTATTATACATGGAGATCATACCCCCCCCCCGTATGTATTATACATGGAGATCATATCCCCCGTTATAAATTATACATGGTGATCATATCCCCCTTATGTATTATACATGGAGATCATATCCCCCCTTATGTATTATACGTGGAGATCATATCCCCCTTATGTATTATACATGGTGATCATATCCCCCCTTATGTATTATACATGGAGATCATATCCTCCCTTATGTATTATACGTGGAGATCATATCCCCCTTATGTATTATACATGGTGATCATATCCCCCCTTATGTATTATACATGGAGATCATATCCTCCCTTATGTATTATACATGGAGATCATATCCCCCCTTATGTATTATACATGGTGATCATATCCCCCCTTATGTATTATACATGAAGATCATATCCCCCCCTTATGTATTATACATGGTGATCATATCCCCCTTATGTATTATACATGGAGATCATATCCCCCCCTTATGTAATATACATGGAGATCATATCCCCCCTTATCTATTATACATGGAGATCATATCCCCCCTTATGTATTATACATGGTGATCATATCGACCCCTTATGTATTATACGTGGAGATCATATCCCCCCCTTATGTATTATACATGGAGAACATATCCCCCCTTATGTATTATACGTGGAGATCATATCCCCCCTTATGTATTATACATGGAGATCATATCTCCCCTTATGTATTATACATGGAGATCATATCGACCCCTTATGTATTATACGTGGAGATCATATCCCCCCCTTATGTATTATACATGGAGATCATATCCCCCCTAATGTATTATACGTGGAGATCATATCCCCCCTTATGTATTATACGTGGAGATCATATCCCCCCCTTATGTATTATACATGGAGATCATATCCCCCCTTATGTATTATACATGGAGATCATATCCCCCCTTATGTATTATACATGGAGATCATATCCCCCTTATGTATTATACATAGAGATCATATCCCCCTTATGTATTATACGTGGAGATCATATCCCCCCTTATGTATTATACATGGAGATCATATCCCCCCTTATGTATTATACATGGAGATCATATCCCCCCTTATGTATTATACATGGAGATCATACCCCCCCCGTATGTATTATACATGGAGATCATATCCCCCGTTATAAATTATACATGGTGATCATATCCCCCTTATGTATTATACATGGAGATCATATCCCCCCTTATGTATTATACATGAAGATCATATCCCCCTTATGCATTATACATGGAGATCATATCCCCCTTATGTATTATACATGGTGATCATATCCCCCCTTATGTATTATACATGAAGATCATATCCCCCCTTATGTATTCTACATGGAGATCATATCCCCCCTTATGTATTATACATGGAGATCATATCCCCCCTTATGTATTATACATGGTGATCATATCGACCCCTTATGTATTATACGTGGAGATCATATCCCCCCTTATGTATTATACATGGAGATCATATCCCCCCTTATGTATTATACGTGGAGATCATATCCCCCCCTTATGTATTATACATGGAGATCATATCCCCCCTTATGTATTATACATGGAGATCATATCCCCCCTAATGTATTATACATGGTGATCATATCCCCCTTATGCATTATACATGGAGATCATATCCCCCCTTATGTATTATACATGGAGATCATATCCCCCCTTATGCATTATACATGGAGATCATATCCCCCTTATGTATTATACATGGAGATCATATCCCCCTTATGTATTATACATGGAGATCATATCCCCCTTATGTATTATACATGGAGATCATATCCCCCTTATGTATTATACGTGGAGATCATATCCCCCCTTATGTATTATACATGGAGATCATATCCCCCTTATGTATTATACATGGAGATCATATCCCCCCTTATGTATTATACGTGGAGATCATATCCCCCTTATGTATTATACGTGGAGATCATATCCCCCTTATGTATTATACGTGGAGATCATATCCCCCCCTTATGTATTATACGTGGAGATCATATCCCCCCTTATGTATTATACGTGGAGATCATATCCCCCCTTATGTATTATACATGGAGATCATATCCCCCCTTATGTATTATACATGGAGATCATATCCCCCCTTATGTATTATACATGGAGATTATATCCCCCCTTATGTATTATACATGGAGATCATATCCCCCTTATGTATTATACATGGAGATCATATCCCCCCTTATGTATTATACATGGAGATCATATCCCCCCTTATGTATTATACATGGAGATCATATCCCCCCTTATGTATTATACATGGAGATCATATCCCCCCTTATGTATTATACATGGAGATCATATCCCCCCTTATGTATTATACATGGAGATCATATCCCCCCTTATGTATTATACATGGTGATCATATCCCCCCTTATGTATTATACATGGAGATCATATCCCCCCTTATGTATTATACATGGAGATCATATCCCCCCTTATGTATTATACATGGAGATCATATCCCCCTTAATCTCCTCTCCAGTAGAGAATACATTCAGTTCCTCTAATCTTTCCTCATAGCTGTTCTCCTCCATGCCTCGTATCAGTTTTGCTGCCTTTCTCTGTACTTTCTCAAGTTTGGGCATTCCTTTATTCTTGAATATTAAAGCCGCTGGCTGGGCATGAAGTGAGCAGACCAATGGCCAGGAGCCATGTGTCCAATATGGTAGCTACAAAGGCGGGGGAGTAGGAGCTCTATCCAAGAAGAAGCAGGGCGGGCTGATGCAACGTGGCGCCAACATCTGTCCAATCAGAAGTCCCTTTACATCCATAACATCCTTATTTACACAAAACAGTGAAGAGAACATGGTCATTGGAAGAGTTCACTGTCTATAGTTAGGCAGCTCACACATTAAAAAAAAAAAAAAAAAACAGCCAACGGGTTTCAGGGGTAAAAGACAATTCCCCTTCATCAGGGTTACAAAAAGGTATAATTAAGGGCAATGTAAAAATAAATCTCATGTGATACGTAATACAGTTCCATATGATATAAACAGTAATCACTGCAGAGTCATTAAAAAGTATAGTGTGCTGTGATTTTACGATTATAATAATATATGGCATGCTTTCTATACATATATTGTTCATAAAAATATATTTATTGTCTATAAACAGTTTTGTTTTTAGATTTACCACATGGAATTGATTATTACATTACCCATACCAGTTTTTTTTTCAATTTTATAAAATATGAGTAGTATAGTAATAAAGTTCCAAACAATATGCATAATAAATAACCAGAAAATCCCTCCTGAGCACCAGAGTAATTTTATTATTATTATTTATATCATGTGTAAATGTACTATATATATATATATATATATATATATATATATATACATATGTATCTATATATATCTATGTATATATACTGTATATATATATATATATATATATATATATATATACAGTGTATATATATACATATATATATTTGTGTATATATATACAGTCATGGCCGAAATTGTTGGCACCCTTGATATTTCTCCAGGAAATCATGTATTTCTCACGAAACGTATTGCATTAACACATGTTTTGCTATACACATGTTTATTCCCTTTGTGTGTATTGGGACAAAACAAAAAAAGGGAGGAAAGAAAGCAAATTCGACATAATGTCACACAAACCTCCAAAAATGGGCTGGACAAAAGTATTGGCACCCTTTCACAACTGCGGATAAATAAGAATGTTACAAGCATGTGATGCTCCTGTAAACTCACCTGGGGCAAGTAACAGGTGTGGGCAATATAGAAATCACACCTGAAAGCAGATAAAAAGGAGAGACGTTCACTTAACCTTTGCATTGTGTGTCTGTCTGTGCCACACTAAGCATGGACAACAGAAAGAGGAGACGAGAACTGTCTGAGGACCTGAGAACCAAAATTGTGGCAAAATATCAACAATCTCAAGGTTACAAGTCCATCTCCAGAGAACTAGATTTGCCTTTGTCCACAGTGCGCAACATTATCAAGAAGTTTGCAACCCATGGCACTGTAGCTAATCTCCCTGGTCGTGGACGGATGAGGAAAATTGATGAAAGATTGCAACGCAGAATAGTCCGGATGGTGGATAAGCAGCCCCAAACATGTTCCAAAGACATTCAAGCTGTCCTGCAGGCTCAGGGAGCATCAGTGTCAGCGCGAACTATCCGTCGACATTTAAATGAAATGAAACGCTATGGCAGGAGACCCAGGAGGACCCCACTGCTGACACAGAGACATAAAAAAGCAAGACTACAGTTTGCCAAAATGTACTTGAGTAAGCCAAAAGCCTTCTGGGAAAACGTCTTGTGGACAGATGAGACCAAGATAGAGCTTTTCGGTAAAGCACATCATTCTACTGTTTACCGAAAACGGAATGAGGCCTACAAAGAACAAAACACAGTACCTACGGTAAAATATGGTGGAGGTTCAATGATGTTTTGGGGTTGTTTTGCTGCCTCTGGCACTGGGTGCCTTGACTGTGTGCAAGGCATCATGAAATCTGAGGATTACCAAAGGATTTTGGGTTGCACTGTAGGGCCCAGTGTCAGAAAGCTGGGTTTGCGTCCAAGATCCTGGGTCTTCCAGCAGGACAATGACCCCAAACATACGTCAAAAAGCACTCAGAAATGGATGGCAAAGAAGCGCTGGAGAGTTCTGAAGTGGCCAGCAATGAGCCCAGATCTAAATCCCATTGAACACCTGTGGAGAGATCTTAAAATTGCTGTTGGGAAAAGGTGTCCTTCCAATAAGAGAGACCTGGAGCTGTTTGCAAAGGAAGAGTGGTCCAAAATTCCGGGTGAGAGGTGTCAGAAGCTTATTGATGGTTATAGGAAGCGACTGATTTCAGTTATGTTTTCCAAAGGGTGTGCAACCAAATATTAAGTTAAGGGTGCCAATACTTTTGTCCAGCCCATTTTTGGGGTTTTGTGTGACATTATGTCATATTTGCTTTTCTGCCTCTGTTTTATATTTGTTCCAATACATACAAAGGGAATAAACATGTGTATAGCAAAACATGTGTTAATGCAATACCTTTTTTGTGTGAAATACTTGATTTTCAGGAAAAATATCAAGGGTGCCAACAATTTCGGCCATGACTGTATATATATATTTGTGTATATATATATTTACATACTGATGATCACTCATGTTTTTAGATTTATCATATCAATTAGAGATGAGCGAATTATTCAAAAATTCGATTCGGCTGATTCGCCGAATTTCAGGAAGAAATTCGATTCGATGCGAATTAATTCGCTACGAAGTTAACTTATAAAAAGGGTTTCTAGGCTTCAGAGAGCCTTTAAATTAGTGCAGAACACTGTACCTTTAATTTAAATGCCCTTGGAGATGAGGAAGGAGAAGGAGAAGGAGAAGGAGAAGGAGAAGGATGAGAAGAAGGAGAAGGATGAGAAGAAGGAGAAGGAGAAGGATGAGAAGAAGGAGAAGGATGAGAAGAAGGAGAAGGATGAGAAGAAGGATGAGAAGAAGGATGAGAAGCAGGAGAAGGATGAGAAGAAGGATGAGAAGAAGGAGAAGGATGAGAAGAAGGATGAGAAGAAGGAGAAGGATGAGAAGAAGGATGAGAAGAAGGAGAAGGATGAGAAGAAGGAGAAGGAGAAGGATGAGAAGAAGGAGAAGGATGAGAAGAAGGAGAAGGAGAAGGATGAGAAGAAGGAGAAGGATGAGAAGAAGGAGAAGGATGAGAAGAAGGAGAAGGAGAAGGATGAGAAGAAGGAGAAGGATAAGAAGAAGGATGAGAAGAAGGATGAGAAGAAGGAGAAGGATGAGAAGAAGGATGAGAAGAAGGAGAAGGATGAGAAGAAGGATGAGAAGAAGGAGAAGGATGAGAAGAAGGAGAAGGATGAGAAGAAGGATGAGAAGAAGGAGAAGGATGAGAAGAAGGATGAGAAGAAGGAGAAGGATGAGAAGAAGGATGAGAAGAAGGAGAAGGATGAGAAGAAGGAGAAGGAGAAGGATGAGAAGAAGGAGAAGGATGAGAAGAAGGAGAAGGAGAAGGATGAGAAGAAGGAGAAGGAGAAGGATGAGAAGAAGGATAAGGAGAAGGATGAGAAGAAGGAGAAGGATGAGAAGAAGGAGAAGGAGAAGGATGAGAAGAAGGAGAAGGATGAGAAGAAGGATGAGAAGTAGGATGAGAAGAAGGAGAAGGATGAGAAGAAGGATGAGAAGAAGGAGAAGGATGAGAAGAAGAAGGATGAGAAGAAGGAGAAGGATGAGAAGAAGAAGAAGGATGAGAAGAAGGAGAAGGATGAGAAGAAGGAGAAGGATGAGAAGAAGAAGAAGGATGAGAAGAAGAAGAAGGATGAGAAGAAGAAGAAAGATGAGAAGAAGGAGAATTCCAAGCCGGCAAAAAGTGTATCTGCAGAGCTCCGCTATTTCTTAGCGGAGCTCTGCAGATACACTTAGCGGAGCTCTGCAGATACACTTTTTGCTGGCTTGGAATTCTTCTTATTTTCATCCTACTTCTTCTTCTTCTTCTTCTTCATCCTCATCCTCAGAAGAAGAGGATGAGGATGAAGAGGAAGAAGAAGAAGAAGAAGTAGGATGAAAATAAGAATAATTCCAAGCCGGCAAAAAGTGTATCTGCAGAGCTCCTCTATTCTGCAGATACACTTAGAGGAGCTCTGCAGATACACTTTTTGCCGGCTTGGAATTATTCTTATTTTCATCCTACTTCTTCTTCTTCTTCTTCTTCTTCATCCTCAGAAGAAGAAGAAGAGGATGAGGATGAGGATGAAGAGGAAGAAGAAGAAGAAGTAGGATGAAAATAACAATAATTCCAAACCGGCAAAAAGTGTATCTGCAGAGTTCCTCTATTTCTGACAGTTCTCTGACAGCTCCTTCACATGTACAGCGGTTGAAACATCTGTTTCCGAATAAAAACATCTGTATCCTAAATGGAAACAAATAAATACAATGTTTCAACCGCTGTACATGTGAAGGAACTGTCAGAGAACTGTCAGAAATAGCGGAGCTCTCTGCAGGGACACTTTTGCCGGCTGATCGGGAAAAATCCGATTCGCGCACCCGAAGTAGGCAAATATTCGGATTCGACGCGAATCGAATTTTTCCTGAAATTCGTATCGAATTCCACTTCGCCTGGTTCGATTCGCTCATCTCTAATATCAATATATAAAATGTATAATTATATTAATATATTAGCCATAATTCTATTTATATATATACAATTTTGTAGCCCTAATGATTGGAGGGTGTCCTTTGCCCCTGAAATGCGCTGGATATTTTTATGTGTAGATCTAAGTGATTTGGACAGGTGATGAGGGACAATCATATGTTGGGTGCTTTGTTGCAGAAAGTGCAGTTCCTGACGAAGAAAAGATACACCCAAGGCCAGAGGTAAATTAATTGCACCATGGGCTTTTCCTATTCATGAACCACACACCAGTTTACTAGGATCATGCCTAAGGCTCAGCATACCTAGACCAGGGGAGGACTGACCATTTGGAAACTCGGGCACTGCCCGAGGGCCCGGGGTCAGTAGGGGGCCCCATGAGTTGTCAGTCTGCCCCTGACCTAGACCTTTTGTTTCTAACATAGGTTGGTGAAACATTGGCACTGGTTTGTTGAATGTGGTGTTGAAGTTTGAATTGGATCCTGTTAAACAGTCCTCTTTGCCCGTCTGGTGGCGGCAGATAATATTGAAATGATGCTTTCATATACACATGTATTGTGCAGGAGCGGACTGACCATTTGGAAACTCGGGCACTGCCCGAGGGCCGGGGTCAGTAGGGGGCCCCATGAGACGCCCCTGGTACCTTTTTCCATAGGCTTTTTTGAGTTTGGGCAAGGACACAGGGGCCCTATGATCCCCTATTGCCTGGGGGCCCCATGAGTTGTCAGTCCACCCCTGGTATTGTGTATGTCTATTGGATCATCTTAAAGGAAACGTTTATGTAAACCAACAAGGACTTGCAAAGCTGAAGCGGACTTTTTTTGAACAGCACTGAAATGCAGAACTTTTTTTTACCATTCCTATGGGCCCACTTGGAGTCGGGGAACTGTGCAGCTGCCCGCTATAATTCATCACTGCCCAATACGACTGAGTTTTAATGTAGGCACTGTTCATCTTGTTGCAGCCAGGTAACATGTTGGAAGATGAGAAGTACCTTTGATGTTCTCCAGGGGTTTGCACAGGGCCGATCAGGATTGGATCCAATTCCCGCACTTTCGCTCAACAGATCAGTTACAATTCCTACATCTTCACACCTCAGATGAGCCTCAATCCCTGCACCTTCATAAATCACATCACCCCAATTCCTGCACCTTTATACCTCAGATCACCCCAAACCCTACATCTTCATAAATCAGATTACCCCAATTCCTGCACCTTTATACCTCAGATCACCCCAATTCCTGCACCTTTATACCTCAGATCACCCCAATTCCTGCACCTTTATACCACAGATCACCCAAAATCCTACACCTTCATACATCAGATCACGCCAATACCTGCACCTTTACACCTCAGATAAATCCCAATTCCTGCATTTCAGATCTTATAAGAGCCCAAATTCCTGCACCTTTATACTTCAGATTATCCCCAATTTGTGCACCAGCAAACCTCATTTAAACCAAATTCAGAGCTCAGATCCTTCCAATTTCTACACCCTCACACCTCATATCACCCCAATTCCTGCATTTCAGATCCTATAAGAGCCCAAATTCCTGCACCTTTATACTTCAAATTAGCTCAGATTTGTGCACCAGCAGACCTCATTTAAACCAAATTCCTGCACCCTCACACCTCAGTTCACCCCAATTCCTGCACCTTCAGATCTCAGATCACCAATAATCCTGCACCTTCACACCTCAGATCACCCCAGTTCCTGCACCTTCACACCTCAGATCACCCCAATTCTTGCACCTTCACACCTCAGATCACCCCAATTCTTGCACCTTCACACCTCAGATCACCCCAATTCCTGCACCTTCACACCCCAGATCACCCCAATGGCTGCACCTTCACACCTCAGATCACCCCAATTCCTGCACCTTCACACCTCAGATCACCCCAATTCCTGCACCTTCACACCTCAGATCACCACAATTCTTGCACCTTCACACCTCAGATCACTCCAAATCCTACACATTCACACATCAGACCACCCCAATACCTGCACCTTCACATCTCAGATCACCCATAATCCTACACATTCACACCTCAGATCATTACCCCAATGCCTGCACCTTCATACCTCAGATCACCCCAATTCCTGCACCCTCACGCCTCAGATCACCCCAATTCCTGCACCCTCATGCTTCAGATCACCCCAATTCCTGCACCCTTATGCCTCAGATCACCCAAATTCCTGCACCTTCAAATCTCAGATTACCCCAATTCTTGCACCTCCAGACCTCAGACCAGTCCCAATTCCTGCCCCATCACTCTTCAGATCTCCCCAATACCTACCCCTTCACACCTCAGATCACCTCATTTCCTGCACCTTTACACCTCAAAATACGCCAATGCCTACCCCTTCACACCTCAGATCACCCAAATTCCTGCACCTTCACACCTCAGATCACCCAAATTCCTGCACCTTCACACCTCAGATCACCCCAATTCTTGCACCTCTGGACCTCAGACCAGTCTCAGTTCCTGGCTTATTATTTGTAATTTGGTTAAAAAAAAACATTTAAAAATGAGCTGCTCAGTCTAAAATGCCTGGGCCTTTTTTTGGTCCCAGTCCGGGCCTGGTTGTGCCTGTTTTCTGCAGCCATCTCTTGTCTACATTTGTTTAGTCCAGAATTTACACAGCATTTCTGAGCTTCAGAAGGCATTGAGTGGGGATCTGATGTCACACACTGCACAGCATAGCACAGGAAACTGAGTGTAATCTGAGACCTGAGTGGAGGGAACTGACACCCCCTCCCCTCCACAGTCTTATAGGGAAACGTGCACAACTGAGGCTGCCAATCGCCTACTGTGTGCTGAAGGGGGGGCATCTTCCAGCATTGCTTGGTGTCAGCAATGGCTGTGAGATAGGGCTCATGCAGATAACAGAGGAATAAGAGTGCAGATAGGAGCCACTCTGCTTTGGGATGAGGCAAGTACATACTTTGGAACGGTATGCTTTGTCCATTTTTCATTTCGGGGTTTACAACCACTGTAACAGAACCGGAACCCAGACCGCACTGAGTTTTTCCATTATAGCACAACTTCCCCTGTCCGAACACCATCCACGGACCACACCCTTGAAATCCCTCAGGAAAATAGACAACACCCAGCTCTTACTAAAACAGGAAGCCAACTCCTTTTATTTTACACAAAACACAGAATATATACAGAGGGCGGGGAAACACAACCAGGAACAGGAAATACATCATCAGCCCACCCTCTCAGTGGGAAGGGCTACAGTATAGGCAGGAAACGCCTCATCACCCCTCCCCATCCAACCAGACACAGAACAATGAGATGCAACCATGTGGCAAAGGACATTGACCAACCCCCACACCAATACAAACAGTACATCCCATAATAGTTCTCTGGACAGGAAGACACAGCACAATGGGGGGTAGCACATGGTAGTAGACAATGGACAGCCATGTGGCCTAGACAAAGGGACACACACTATACACAGGACTCAGACATTCACATACACACCCTGTAACCCTTAACAGGCACAGGGTGGGTTAAACATAATGATTTGGGGAGATGATACAGAGGTCCCCCCACCCCCAAAAGTCGCTCCCGTCACAACCACTTTGAACCATCTGCTTTTACGTCATCTTTAAAGGTATAATGTAAGATGTCCATATAACCTCAGAGAATAGCCGGTGATGTCTTCTGGTTGAGTGCCATCATGAATTCCAGAGATGAATCTGATAACTGCACCGTCTAGTCTACTGTTTGGCCTTAGTATAAGCATTCACATTAGTTCAGTCTGCAGATTCATACAGTTCATGAATCACAATTGCCGGGTTTGTTGAATTTCATGACAGATCTGCCTACAGATATTCCGGTGAATCAAAAACCTGCAAATGGCTCATCCCGCATTCACCTCCTATCTCCGTATGCCAGTTCTGCACAGGTGAGGTTCGATCGAACCCGGTCGCGCGTATTACCATTCAGGCGGCTGAGATCCAGGATATGATCTGCGAGTGACAAAGTGCATCCTCTTATTCTCCGTAATCGAAAAAAAAGTCTTTTTCGTTTTTTTTTCCCCCCAAATGTAAGAAACAAATCAGCCGGTGTCTCTTCGGGAAAGAGTTACTCAAATCTGGCGCGGCAATCACTTCCAGCACAATACAAAACCCGATACATCCATCTGCCGGGAGCCACCGGAACATTCTTCAGTGTCGCTGTTGTGGCTGGCAGTTTTATCTCCCCTTTCTCCTCCTAGTTAATTTCAGTATGAATTTATCTGTAACGCCAGTGTATAAATCAGGCGCAATGTTGTGTTTTTCCACCCGTCTCCCTGCAGCGCTATTCGCCGCCTCCTACTTAATTTAGAAAAAGCTGATGAAGAATTCACTAAAGAGAGGTCGGAGTTCCACCTCTGAGGTGACCAGGACCTCGCCATATTGTATACATACCACAACCCATACACATGTATACATAATATATACACTATATCAGGGGCAAACTGACAACTCATGGGGCCCCTGGGCAATAGGGAATCATGGGGCCCCTGTGTCCTTGCCCAAACACAAAAAAGCCTATGGAAAAGGTACCAGGGGCATCTCATGGGGCCCCTTACTGACCCTAGGCCCTCAGGCAGTGCCCGAGTTTCCAAATGGTCAGTCCGCCCCTGCACTATATACAATACACACACCATAAAACATCTGCATAATATACTGTATATATCATAAACCTTTTGGGTGGAGTTCTGCTTTAAGTAAGAATTATTAATAGTGAAACAAACCCCCATCTAAGAACAGCAAACAGTATAGAAAGAAAACATGAAAATATACGTGAACCAAGGGACAGAAAACCTAACTAGCAAACCTAACTCTCGTAGAAAAAAAATAACAACAGGTAAAACTGGGGATAGAAAGAACAGTCAGGAAGGGGGAAATAGGGCTGAAATGAGGAAAAAGGGGAGCAGATGAAAGGTGGTAGGGTACACAGCAAGAATCAACAAAAATCAGCAAGCATGTATCGGGCTAAAAGAACGCAGAAGCAGATATGCAAATCAAGCAAGGGCAGGGGTGGACTGACAACTCATGGGGCCCCCGGGCAATAGGGGATCATGGGGCCCCTGTGTCCTTGCCCAAACTCAAAAAAGCCTATGAAAAAGGTACCAGGGGCATCTCATGGGGCCCTCTACTGACCCCGGGCCCTCAGGCAGTGCCTGAGTTTCCAAATGGTCAGTCCGCCCCTGAGCAAGGGGTTATATACCTTCCCAGCAGCCAGCATCAGGTGTAGCATAATTCTTGGGATCTGCTGGGAGACACCCACTGGTGGCCACTGGAATGGCACCCTTCAGCTCTGGGAACCACAGTGCTAACAGCAGGTAATCCCGGTCCTGACAGTATCCCACTGTACAAGCTCACTTGTACATCGCTGTCCAAAGCTCACCTTTACACCCCACCATCCAAAACTTACCTCTGCACCTCCATCCACAACTCTCCACTGCTTCCCCATTCACAACTCACCTCTGCATCTCTGCATCCAACTGCTCCACAGCTCACCTCTGCAGCCCTTGTCTGCAACTCTTCTCTGCACACTCCATCCACAACTCACCTATGTACGCCCAGATCACAGCTCCCCTATGCACCCCCATCTAAAACTAACCTCTGGACTCCCATCTAAAATTGTCCGCAGCTCACTTCTGCACCCCTGTCCAAAATTCACCTCTGCACCCCCCTCCACAGCTCCCTTTTGCACCCCTGTCCAAAACTCACCTCTTCACTACCCTCCACAGCTCCCTTCTGCACCCCTGTCCAAAACTCACTTCTGAACCCCCTCCACAGCTCCCTTCTGCACCCCTGTCCAAAACTCACTTCTGAACCCCCTCCACAGCTCACTTCTGCACCCCTTTCCAAAATCCACCTCTTCACTACCCTCCACAGCTCCCTTCTGCACCCCTGTCCAAAACTCACCTCTTCACTACCCTCCACAGCTCCCTTCTGCACCCTGTCCAAAACTCACTTCCGAACCCCCTACACAGCTAACTTCTGCACCCCTTTCCCCAACTCACCTCTGCATCCCTCAGTCTTCTGCAACTTATTTCTGAATTCCCTGTCTGCAACTCACCTTTGCACCCCCCCCCCACTGGTCCACAACTTACTGCCACATCCTGTCTGCAATTCACCTCTGCACCCCTTCCTTCCACAGCTCACCTCCACACACTTCTCCCTCTTTCACAACTCACCTCTTTACCACCCTCCACAGCTCCCTTCTGCACCCCTGTCCAAAATTCACCTCTGCACCCCCTCCACAGCTCCCTTCTGCACCCCTGTCCAAAACTCACTTCTGAACCACCTGCACAGCTAACTTCGCCACCCCTGTCCAAAACTCACTTCTGAACCCCCTACACAGCTAACTTCTGCACCCCTTTCCCTTTCCCCAACTCACCTCTGCATCCCTCAGTCTTCTGCAACTTATTTCTGCATTCCCTGTCTGCAACTCACCTTTGCACCCCCCCCCCCCCACACTGGTCCACAACTTACTGCCGCATCCTGTCTGCAATTCACCTCTGTACCCCTTCCTTCCACAGCTCACCTCCACACACTTCCTCCTCTTTCACAACTCACCTCGGCACCCCTGACCATAGCAAACCCTATCCACAGCTCACCTCTGCACCCTTCTTCCACAGCTTCCCTCCAACAGCTAAGCACTGCCGCAGTTCCTTACATTTTTACCCCTCCTCCACACTGACCTTTGCACCCCCACAGTCAGCACCTTTGCATGCAACCCACCCCCACCCCTCTCTTCACTTACCTCTGCAAAAGGCCCAAAAGGCTTGTTTTATCCACGCAGTGCGCACTCATTTTCTGCTCTGTCCCATTAACTATCAGTAGGATCATTGGGTAGGGGTGTCAGCATACCCCCCTCGCCCATGAACACTGTCCCAGGCAGCATCCCTCCTTTGTTACAGCCCTGAGTGCAAGGGCAAGGAGGTTCCATGGGTGCTGGTGGGAGTAATGCACTACACCTGTAAAAACAGAAGCCAGGCTTCTGTATTTACAAGTAACCATAGATAGTGGTGAGCACCAAGCTAGTGCCAGAGGTGGCGGAACTGAAGTCCTCCACATTCCGGCTCAAAAAAAGCCCTGTATATACAACGACCCTAACATATGTACATATAATATATAAACCATAACCCTAACATGTGTACATATACACGGCTCAAATGACAGGAACACTTTGAAAACACATCAGATCTCAATGGGGAAAAATCTCCTGCTGGATATCTGTACTGACATGGACGGGGTAATGTGTTAGGAACGTAAGGACGCCCCATCGTTTGATGGAAATGAAAATGATCGACATACAGAGGACAAATGAGGAAAAAATGATGCAGCAGGCGAGTCCATTTTGCTGATATTTCATTGCAGCAACTCAGAATAGTCCTCAGTAGTTTGTATGGCCCCCACGTGCTTGTATGAATGCCTGACAACGTCGGGGGAGGCTCCTAATGAGACCACGGATGGTGTCCTGGGGGATTTCCTCCCAGATCTGGACCAGGGCATGACTGAGCTCCTGGACAGCCTGAGGTGCAACCTGGCAGCATCAGATGGACTGAAACATGATATCCCAGAGGTGTTCTATTGGATTTAGATCAGGTGAGCGTGGGGGCCATTCAATGGTATCAATTCCTTCATCCTCCAGGAACTGCCTGCATACTCTCCCCACATGAGGCCGGGCATTGTCCTGCACCAGGAGGAACCCAGGACCCACTGCACCAGGAGGAACCCAGGACCCACTGCACCAGTGTAGGGTCTGACAATGGGTCCAAGGATTTCATCCCGATACCTAATGGCAGTCAGGGTTCCATTGTTTAGCCTGTAGAGGTCTGTGTGTCCCTCCATGGAGATGCCTCCCCAGACCAGAACTGGCCCACCACCAAAACGGTCATGCTGAACCATGTTACAGGCAGCAGAACATTCTCCACGGCTTCTCCAGACCCTTTCACGTCTGTCACATGTGTTCAGGGGGAACCTGCTCTCATCTGTGAAAAGCACAGGGCGCCAGTGGTGGACCTGCCAATTCTGGTGTTCAATGGCAAATGCCAATCAAGCTCTATGGTGCCGGGCAGTGAGCACAGGGCCACTAGAGGACGTCGGGCCCTCAGGCCACCCTCATGTTTCTGATTGTTTGGTCATAGACATTCACATCAGTGGCCTGCTGGAGGTCATTTTGTAGGGCTCTGGCAGGGCTCATCCTGTTCCTCCTTGCACAAAGGAGCAGATACCGGTCCTGCTGATGGGTTTAGGTCCTTCTAAGGCCCTGTCCAGCTCTCCTAGAGTAACTGCCTGTCTCCTGGAATCTCCCCCATGCACTTGAGACTGTGCTGGGAGACACAGCAAACCTTCTGGCAATGGCACGTATTAATGTGCCATCCTGGAGGAGTTGGACTGCCTGTGCTACCTCTGTAGGGTCCAGGTATGGCCTCATGCTACCAGTAGTGACACTGACCCTAGCCAAATGCTAAACTAGTCAAAAACAGTTAGAAAAGATGAGTATGGAAAAAAATGTCAGTGGCCTCCACCTGTAAAACCATTCCTGTTTTGGGGGTCGTCTCATTGTTGCCCATCTAATGCACCTGTTGTTAATTTCATTAACACCAAAGCAGCTGAAACTGATGAACAACCCCCTCTGCTACTTACCTGACCAGATCAATATCCCAGGAGTTTCATTGACTCGATGCTAGACTCTGATTAAAAAGTCTTCCTTTCATTTTTTTGAGTGTATAACCCTAACACATGCACTTCGATATCCGTTCACAAGGATTCCGATGGCAGACTTTGTGACCTGGTGTGCCACACTTGTGCTAATGAATCATTGGCCTCATTCGTTAGGCATTTTTGTTGTCAGGAGTCTCAAGCACATTCGACCCCTCAAGAGTCGTCCGCCTACACCTGGATATTTGCCTTTTTCAGTGGGAAATGCGTAATGTAACATACTGTGAATCATTGTGTGGAGGTATTAGCTGTACAGCGATGGTATATGACCAAAACTGTCATTTCTCTATATTTATGTGAACAATATTAAAGCCGAACTTCTGAAATATACTAAATGAAAGCAGTTATTAAAAGATCCTTTTATTTTTTTTAGTTTAATGCTAGCAGTGTAAGTATCAGAGTCTGTACAGCAGAGCTCAGACTGGGGTAGGGAGAACCAGCGTAAAGAGCCAATTAGCTGCAGTGCTCAGCATCCCTCCCTTGTCCTGGCCCTGGGTGCAGGGGCAGGGACGTTCTGTGGGAGACATACACTGCAAGGGTACATTTTTAAACATTTCTGGAGTTGTGTTTTATATGGAGGAGACTTGTATTTATTAGAAGGTCAGCGGTGGGAATTATGCTCCCGTGTTCCCTCCTAGGAACAGGAGCTTGGCTGGTTGTAGAGATGTGCATAGTTCCCGCCTGATGGCCTGTCAGCACAGCGAGCAGAGATGTCTGTGTGAAGACCGGACAATGACAGCCCCGATGCAGAGACCCTGGAGCAGGGGCGGACTGACAACTCATGGGGCCCCCCGGCAATAGGGGATCATGGGGCCCCTGTGTCCTTGCCCAAACTCAAAAAAGCCTATGAAAAAGGTACCAGGGGCATCTCATGGGGCCCCCTACTGACCCCGGGCCCTAGGGCTGTGCCCGAGTTTCCAAATGGTCAGTCCGCCCCTGCCCTGGTGTGGTCTCGGCGTGCCGATCGGTGTCACCGCTGTGCTGATCTGATGTGTGTAGGCCAGCAATCTGTCTCTGGAGGAGAACGGCAGTCCCCCTGTGTTCAGCTCTGAATCCCGTGCCAAGAGAGAGAGACAGTCCCTTGCTGGAGAATATATCTGCTCTCCCAGCATCCTTCTCATTTGCCAGCTCTCTGGTAATTGTAGTTCAATCAGCACTCAGGAATACAGGAGGTATTGGTATTAGGACTACAAGTCCCAGGATCCTCTGCTCTCCGAAAAACTGGATCCACTCTGCTAACAGGAAGTGATGGAGCAGTCCCAGTACTGGGCACTCGGGGGAAAAGGAGTAATCATATTCTCATCTGTAGATGTCCTAGAATGGCGTAATGATATAGCCGGCACCTGGCTATATGTACATACATTGGGGCTAAGCCAGGGGCAGACTGACAACTCATGGGGCCCCCGGGCAATAGAGGATCATGAGGCCCCTGTGTCCTCGCCCGCACTCAAAAAAGCCTATGAAACGCCAATGAAAGGTACCAGGGGCATCTCATGGGGCCTCCTACTGACCCCGGGCCCTCGGGCAGTGCCCGAGTGCTCGAATGGTCAGTCCGCCCCTGGGCTAAGCTGAGGTCTAAAGTGCATGCATTGGGGCTGATCGGAGGTCTAAAGTGCATGCATTGGGGCTGATCGGAGGTCTAAAGTGCATGCATTGGGGCTGAGCTAAGGTGTGAAATGCATACATTGGGGCTGATTAGAGAATTGAAATTAATCATTTGGACTGATCTGAGTCACTGATGTTGATCTGAGGTCTGAGGTGCATGCATTGGGGCTGTCTGGAGGTTTGAAATTTATGCATTGGGACCAGTCTGAGATCTGAAGTGCATGCATTGGGACTGATCTAAGGTCTGGAGTACATGCATTGGGACTGATCTAAGGTCTGGAGTACATGCATTGGGACTGATCTAAGGTCTGGAGTGCATGCATTGGGACTGATCTAAGGTCTGGAGTGCATGCATTGGGACTGATCTAAGGTCTGGAGTGCATGCATTGGGACTGATCTAAGGTCTGGAGTGCATGCATTGGGAACAGGGGCGGACTGACCATTTGGAAACTCGGGCACTGCCCCAGGGCCCGGGGTCAGTAGGGGGCCCCATGAGAAGCCCCTGGTACCTTTCATATGCTTTTCTGGGTGTGGTTTGAGTGTGGGCGAGGACACAGGGGCCCTATGATCCCTTATTGCCTGGGGGCCCCATGAGTTGTCAGTCCGCCCCTGATTGGGACTGATCTAAGGTCTGAAGTACATGCATTGGGGCTTATCTGAGTTCTGAAGTGCATGCATTGAGACTAATATGAGGTCTGGAGTTCATGCATTGGGGCTGATCTGAGGTCTGGAGTGCATGCATTGGGGCTGATCTGAGGTCTGGAGTGCATGCATTGGGGCTGATCTGAGGTCTGGAGTGCATGCATTGGGGCTGATTGTAGGTCTGGAGTGCATGCACTGGTGTTGATTTCAGGTCTAAAGTGCATGCATTGGGGCTGATCTGAATTCTGAAGTGCATGCATTGAGACTAATATGAGGTCTGGAGTGCATGTACTGGGGCTGAACTGAGGTCTGAAGTGCATGCATTGGGACTCACCTGAGGTCGGGAGTGCATGCATTGGGGCTTTTTTTTTTTAGTTCTGATTTGCATGCATTGGGGCTGATCTGAGGTCTGGAGCGCTTACATTGGGGATTTTTTTTAAATCAGATGTACTGTACATGCATTGTGGCCGATTATAGGTCTGGAGTGCATGCACTGGTGTTGATCTGAGGTGCATGCATTGGGGCTTATTTGAGTTCTGGAGTGCATGCATTGAGACTAATATGAGATCTGGAGTGCATGCATTGGGGCTGATCTGAGGTCTGGAGTACATGCATTGGGGCTGAGCATGTTTTATGTGCGCACCCATTCATTTTAGCACTCATAGTTGCACTGTTATTGGCAAGTTCAACTTACAAACGATGATGCCGAAGTGCCATCGGCAGTACAGCTCTTGTTCGCTGGCACACCGGTTGTGTTGCGCATGTGAAGGTCACGCTTGGGGGTGTATTTGTAAAGAATGTGTACAGCTTTTCATCCTGTCAAACTGCATATGCATTAATTCTGTGTGAATGGGGACAAAACTGAACGTGATCAGACAATTGTTTTTCAATGTCAAACGTCGAGCAAATCAGAAAAATACAGCCTTTTAGCCACTAGATGGAGTCGAAGATCATAGGAAATGAATGCTTGTTCACTAACTGTCAGCTGCATCTCCTAGCCGTAATGAGTTATTTACTGATTCATTTCACAAACAACATTTGACCTGGAGAGACAATAGCCTAATAACATTCGATCCCCCCCCCCCATTCACACAGAACCAATGGCCATGCATTTTCACAGGACGAATAGTTCTGCCGTTCTTTCCTAAATACACCCCTGAATGTGGAATAAATCGCTGACTCCCGCTGTACACCTCCATCGTGTGACTGAGATTTGGATTTTGCTTCTGACGTATACGGACTTCACAAATGAATGGAATCAGCCCGTAACAATACATTCTATTATGTAAACAGACAGCAATTAATTATGGCGTTTAGCCCGCGCTCGCACGCCGCCTTATAGACAGGATGCATATTTGTGCGTACGCCGCGTTTCTATATATATATTATGATTGCCTAGAGATAATTATTGTTGAGATAATTAGTGCGAAGAATCAAAGTTTGCCACGGAAATCACAACAAACCATTAAGAAATAGGAACACACAAAAAAAAAATCTCTCTTCTTGGAAAAAAATGAAACAATGTAACGTTTCTGCAATCATGCGGCACTGTTCATTGTATAGAGAGGGATTTTCACTGGAATAAAAAATGTTTGCAGACAAAACTTATCAGGGGGGATTTTTACACGCAGCTACCAATCAGGATTGTCCGTCTGTTTCTCACGCAGATCCTATCGGAAGTTCCATGCCGCCCCACCAACAGGCGGAATTGTATCTGTTTATACCCGCTTACCTCCGGGAGAAAAAAAAAAAAAAAACACAGAAAAGGACAGCAGACCTGTGCGGTTCATTTAGTTCCAAATCAAAATTTGGGTAAAATTTTTGGTAATCCGAGATTTGGATGTATCCGAATTTTCAAAATTCTAACGGATTGAACCGCCTCCCACCCGCCATATAAGAAAATGACGGAGGGGTGGCGGCTTTCTCGTTCTGGGAGGATATCATATGATGTCCTCCCAATCTAACTGCGCATGCACACCCTCAGGGACACGCGGCGATCGGTGGCGGGTTGTGACCCTGAGACACAGCGGATCACCAATCACAGTAAAGAGCCAATGACACAGGCTCTGTCATGTGATCAGTGGTGTCCAATCACAACTGACTACATGCAAACAAGGAAAAGCCATTTATCGGCAGTTCTCATCTGACAGCACAGGAGGAGAGGAAAGCCGGTAATCGGCATTCCTCAGTGGGGACATCTACACTGATCATCAGTGCCCAGATCTGTGTAGTCCCATCAATGCCCCCTGTAAGTGCCCATCAATATCACATAACAGTGCCCATCAGAGCTGCCTTTCAGTGCCAATTATCTGTGCCAGTCAGTGCCACCAATCAGTGCCAATCAGTGCCGCCAATCAGTGCCGCCAATCAGTGCCAGTCAGTGTTGCCGATCAGTGCCGCCAATCAGTGCCAGTCAGTGTTGCCGATCAGTGCCGCCAATCAGTGCCAGGCAGTGTTGCCAATCAGTGCCGCCAATCAGTGCCAGTCAGTGTTGCCGATCAGTGCCGCCAATCAGTGCCAGTCAGTGTTGCCGATCAGTGCCGCCAGGCAGTGTTGCCAATCAGTGCCGCCAATCAGTGCCAGTCAGTGTTGCCGATCAGTGCCACCTATCAGAGCCATTCAGTGTTGCCAATCAGTGCCGCCTATCAGTGCCAGTCAGTGTTGCCGATCAGTGCCGCCAATCAGTGCCAGTCAGTGTTGCCGATCAGTGCCGCCAATCAGTGCCAGGCAGTGTTGCCAATCAGTGCCGCCAATCAGTGCCAGTCAGTGTTGCCGATCAGTGCCGCCAATCAGTGCCAGTCAGTGTTGCCGATCAGTGCCGCCAGGCAGTGTTGCCAATCAGTGCCGCCAATCAGTGCCAGTCAGTGTTGCCGATCAGTGCCACCTATCAGAGCCATTCAGTGTTGCCAATCAGTGCCGCCTATCAGTGCTAGTCAGTGTTGCCAATCAGTGCTGCCTATCAGTGCCAGTCAGTGTTGCCAATCAGTGCTGCCTATCAGTGCCAGTCAGTGTTGCCGATCAGTGCCGCCAATCAGTGATGCCATCAGTGCCAGTCAGCGTTGGCTGATCAGTGACGCCAATCAGTGACGCCTATCAGTGCCAGTCAGTGTTGCAGATCAGTGCGACCAATCAGTGCCAGTCAGTGTTGCAGATCAGTGCCGCCTATCAGTGCCAGTCAGTGTTGCAGATCAGTGCCGGTGGTGACAACCGAAGCCAGAAGTGGTGCAAACCAAGTCTCTTTGGGGTTCCTACTAGGTGGGGGGGATCAACGAATGCATGTCTACCCAGATGGCATTTACCTTGCCGGTTCTGGGTCAACGGAGCCCAGGATACGTAGTAGGGGTCCTGCGAGGGAAGGGTGATGCCCTATTATGGGTGCTCCAGGACTTTCATGGTGTCACCTCTGATCCGGCATCCTGGTCCAGGAAGAAGATGGTGATCCTGGATGATGCCGGAACAAAGATGGTGCCGTCCTTCTGGAGAGAAAAGCAGGTGAAGGCATTGGCAGGGGGAGTCCTGTGATCTCTGTGAGAGGGAATCCATACCTGGCTGGGTTGCACTGACACATTGCTCAGGGGATGTGTACTTCACATATCTGATGACAGGTCCACTTTAAGACGGCCTCTCCAGCTGCAAGAGTTCTTGTGTTCTGCTTCCGCCAGCACAGAGTCTCACTCCTCCTGCTGCATTCTCCACACATAGTAGGTGGGAGGAGCTGCGAACACCGGTGTAGAAATATCAGAATCAGGGCCATGAGCTGAGATACAGAATAGCGGTCCTCGGGTGACGTCAGACTTTATTAGTTCTTCAGAAAGTCACATTGCTCTGTAAATTCTGCTTCAGATCCAAATGAGTCACATATGAGTCGTTAATTATACCGCGCGCCTCCTCCGGCGGGCTGTCATCGATCTCCTCCCCCCCACCCTCTATAAATATCAGGGGCAGCCTGGGAGCAGGTCACCGGCTAAAACGTTCCACTCGGCTCCAGCGCAAGGTTACACCTGCAGGCTCAGCCATTTATATCGCTCACTTCCAAGGACGCCGAGACGCAGTCACCGACTCCATCACATGCAGGACGTGTCAGCGCCACCTCTGCATGCAGAACATGGCGATGGCGGAGCCAGGAGAGAATGTCATGGGGGGGCCCCTGTGAAGAACCCAGCTGGGGGCCCCAGATAACCAAACATTATCGCCCCAAGTCCAACACCGACCCCGAAATCAGGGCCTGGGGTCACTACGTACATCATTCACACAACCAGATCATTTATATCCATCCATCTATCTATTATCTATCTATTATCTATTATCTATTATCTATCTATCTATTATCTATCTATCTATTATCTATCTATCTATCTATCTATCTATCTATTATCTATCCATTATCTATTATCTATCCATCTATCTATCTATCTATCTATCTATTATCTATCTATTATCTATCTATCTATTATCTATCCATCTATCTATCTATCTATTATCTATCTATCTATCTATCTATCTATTATCTATCTATTATCTATCTATCTATCTATCTATCTATCTATCTATCTATCTATTATCTATCTATCTATCTATCTATCTATCTATCTATCTATCATCTATCTATCTATCTATCTATCTATCTATCTATCTATCTATCTGTCTGTCTATCTATCTATCTATCTATTATCTATCTATTATCTATCTATCTATCTATCTATCTATCTATCTATCTATCTATCTATTATCTATCTATCTATCTATCTATCTATCTATCTATCTATCTATCTATTATCTATCTATTTATTATCTATCTATCTATCTATCTATCTATCTATTTATCTATCTATTTATCTATCTATCTATTATCTATCTATCTATCTATCTATCTATTATCTATCAATCTATCTATCTATCATCTATCTATTATCTATCTATTATCTATCATCTATCTATCTATTATCTATCATCTATCTATCTATCTATCTATCTATCTATCTATTATCTATCTATCTATCTATCTATCTATCTATTATCTATCTAATTGCCCCTTTGCTGTTCTGATCACCCTCCCTGCCTACATCTGATTCACCCAGCTGCCTGGCCCCCCCTGCAGGCCTAGACCCCCTACAGGAGGACTGGTGGTACCCCCTTATCCACGGCCCTGACTGGCCCTAAGCCCCGATGAAGGGTTAATGAATCCCTGAAACGTGTTGGTTCATTTATATTATTATTCCTTCAATAGAATATCCTTCTACCCTTGGTATGGTGCCCTTGCTATGTTATACACATCTAGACCCCTCCTTTGTTGGGGGGTGCGGTTGTCACATGGGAGCAGCCTTAGCAAGGTGACTGTCACTAATTAATAATAGAAGATCCAATGCCTCTTATCAGGGGCGGACTGACAACTTATGGGGCCCCCGGGCAATAAGGGATCACGGGGCCCCTGTGTCCTTGCCCAAACTCAAAAAAGCCTATGAAAAAGGTACCAGGGGCATCTCATGGGGCCCCTTACTGACCCCGGGCCCTCAGGCAGTACCTGAGTTTCCAAATGGTCATTCCGCCCCTGCCTCTTATGCATACACTCCAATGGCTGCAGTTATGGCAATGCCACAAAATGCCCCCCAGTTCCCGGGCACACTCCCTGTCCCCTGCCCTGCGTGCGGGTAGAAGTCTCTTGTACCCCCTCCTGCTCTGTGCAGCGCTCCGTCACTTCTCGCGTCTTCTCACAGACAATCAGCCTTTTCCACTGTCCAAGCTCCCGAGACCGGCAAATGTAACAATGCAGGTAATTAAGGCGGTAAGATTCGGCTCAGATTAGTCAGATATTACAAATCAAGAGACGGGGAGGAAATGTACCCGCGTATTAAGAATTATAACGAGCTGGAGGAACCTGAGAAAATATCAAACTGGCCTAAGCGCGTCACGCCGTCTCGAGCTGTAATTCTGTTAACTCGCCCGCCGTTGTTTTCTGTCGGTTTAATTTAGCTGGAACTGCTTGCCCAAATATATTTTTAAATGGGGAAAATTAAATATCAATGGAAAGTGGAATATGCTACTTGCTGCAATAGGCTTTTAATCATGGAGCCACTTTGAGACCGCAAAGCAGCATTCCGCGACGTCTTAGGGAGGATTTTTATTTTTTTTAACATCTCTTCACTTTCTTTAAAAATATGGTAAAAGAATATCACAAGCCCTTTTTTGTCTTTTAATGCTACTAAAATTCACCTGATTTACATAAAATTTACAATAAAAAGGTTTCATGCTCCATTCTGGCGACCATGACAGTGACGGAAAACATCCGTAGAAATGGAATTTCTGGCACATGGGATTGACTAACTGCCTTGACTAGGGTAGTTCAGATACACCTGTTGACTCTGCCCATTAGAAAACTGCCCCCATTTCCCACCCCCAGACACCAACACCCAAAATGGAGTAAATGGCCGAATCGGCCTTTTATTGAACCAAAACCCATAAATAACAAGAAAACCATTCACAGTTATAAACAATTCAGCTCCCAGAACAGCTGCGGATCCTTGATGACACCTCCTCACACCATTTTGGAGTCCGTGGTACCATTAAGCTAGGTTCTATCCCAAGCTGCCAAACACCACCTCGGGGACTATCCTAACTGACCACAGACCCCTACCAACCTTACCTCCCTGGGCAGTCTAAACTGAACCAGACCAGATGGAGGACTCCATACCTGAAATGGGTCCCTCCATTTTACCAATATACCAAGTTTTAGACCCCCATCAAGGACCCCAGCCGCACCCCACCTCCAATCCATGCACACCCAATTACCAGGGTGGGAGGGAGGGACGTTCCACTGACGATTTCCAGCTTGCAAGCGACGCCCTTCACTCCTCCCCACCAACTATTCTCTCTTCAGATCCTCCCATCACCTCGTCCACTCCTCCAATCCGGTAAGTGTGCTCTAATTTCATATATCAACATCTACATTAACCCTATCCTGCCAGGTTTTCCTTCCACCCAGTCATTTATGCCCTACACTTATTCTCTTCTTTCAAAGCTCTGGGCATGTCTTTTCCAGCACTTTCCTTTTTTATAACATAACAGCACTTGGAATAATTCTGTGACTATAGCAGGCACACCTTCTTTACATACAGGACAATTGTCTCAGAATAGCTTGGACAGTCCTACATCTTGGCTCTCTGGGCTGCTGAAGCTGTGTCCCGGGCTATGTACCAGTGTAGGCAGGTGCAGTCTATTTTCTCCATTGCGCCAGGAAGTCAAGAGGAACATACTTCTCATTGGTTTCCTGGGTCACTGGGGAAGTGATGCGGTTGGATGCCTTTGCCCCATGTGACTCTGGTGGCCATCTTGGGTCAGGCAGAGCCTATTTTAGATTCTGGCTCCCTGGCTTGGTGCGCATTTTGTGTGTGGACAGCGTAGGGACAGGTCAACCGTCTGTCGGGGAAAGTGAGTAGCGGTAAAGAAAGGTTCCAGACGAGTAGGGACATGCTATGTTCCCTGGAATCCTTACATTTGGGCACAGACCAGCCAGACCACATTACGCCCTCTAAGACAGATGCTGTAGGCAATTCTGAGGCTTGCTCTGTTTCACGTTGCTGTTGAAACTCATGAGCGCTCCCAGTTGGGTGCCTTCCCATCGGCTCTTTGTACAGGAACTTTGCCTGTGATACAAGTTTGTTTACTTCATCTGGACTCCATGTAGTTACTGCCACTGCACCTCCCCAAACCAGGATCACAGCATCAACCTTATCTGAGGCCTTCATTGAGGCCATTGGGGCTGCAAGTTGGCGGTCCATGTATATTTCAAGGCAGAGTTTGAGTGGGACTGACCAGTAAAGTGGATGGGATGGGTGGTCTTTGTATATTTAGAGGTGGAATCTGGGTGGAAATAACCCATAAATTGGGTGTGATTTGGGCAGTAAAGTGGGGGGGGTCAAAATGTCAACCATGGGTGGGGTTAACGGTATTCTGGAATCCTCATCGTTGTACTGCTAATGGTAAATGAAACACATTCAGTATTATATAATAAATAATGAGATAATATAAGAGATATTTGCTGGGTGGAGATTCAAGCCGAAGACCGTCTTTCATCACCTCACACCGGAATTGAATACAGCGTGCGACGGTGCTTGTATGCAATAAAACAATGAGATAAGTTGCCATTAGCAGTACGAGTATGCAAAAACGGTTTACCTTGGGCACACATAAAACATGTCCAGCCCCAATGCATGCACTTCAGATCAGCCCCAATCAGGGGCGTGTTTACCACAAGGCAAACAAGGCATTTGCCTAGGGCGGCATTTTTCAGGGGGGCAGCACCTTCCTCCCAGAAGAAGGGTTGAAAGAAGGGACACGCGCACCATAGGAACCAGGTGGGATCTGAGAGAGGCTGCTTGATGGTCTATGTAGAGCCTGACTCTCATACCCGGGGATGTCCGAAATTGTGAAGATGAGTGTCTTTCTCTCTATCACCAGGGGGAGGTAGTGGAAGGCTCTCCCATGTGGTTGGCAGGGGTGTTGTTGGTCAATGTCAGACTCTCTGAGGGTGGTGTTGATCAGTGTCCGTGGGGGCAGACAATGTTTGTGTTGCCAAGGGCAGCAGAATACCTAAATACACCACTGGCCCCAAATGCATGAACTCCAAAACTGGATGTGTAAATAATGCAGTGCATGTATGCCGTACTCTCCTTTCACTGGGTGCCGGGAATGAGGAAAGTGAGGAGGTGGAGCTGCTGTGAGAGAGTAAACTGGAACAGGGGGACAAGCTGCCCCTCTCATAGCAGGAAGCATGTATGCTGCTGCCGCCCCCAGGTTTTCCCGCTGACAGAAGTGAAATGATGGACAGTCATGCCACCAGAGAGGTAAGTGTCTATCCTTGATGTATATGCAGTATGTATTTATGTGAATAATTGGTTCTGCTGTGCTATGTATAGGAGGATGACATCTGACTACTGCATTGTGTACAATACATACACCTGCCCAGAGGCGGACTGACAACTCATGGGGCCCCCGGGTAATAGGGGATCATGGGGCCCCTGTGTCCTTGCTCAAACTCAAAAAAGCCTATGAAAAAGGTACCAGGAGCATCTCATGGGGCCCCCTACTGACCCCAGGCCCTCGGGCAGTGCCCGAGTTTCTAAATGGTCAGTCCGCCCCTGCACCTGCCATGGGCACCCTGTACATTACATAACTCCTACCACCTGCACTCTATTTGTTACATATTCCTGACTGCTGCACTCTATTCATTGCATACTTCTGACCCTTGCCCTCTCTACATTACATACTCCTGACCCCTGCACTCTATTCATTACATACTCCTGACCCTGCACCCTGTACATTACATACTCCTGATCCCTGCACTCTGCACATTGCATACACCTGCCACCTGCACTCTGTACATTACATGAACCTGCCACCTGCACTCTGTACATTGCATGCACCTGCCACCTGCACTCTGTACATTACACACTCCTACCACCTGCACTCTGTACATTACATACTCTTGACCCCTGTCCTCTTTACATTACATACTCCTGACCCCCGCACTTTATTCATTACATACCCCTGACCCTGCACCCTGTAAATTGCATACTACTGGCCCCTGCTCTCTGTACATTGCATACACCTGCCACCTGCACTCTGTACATTGCATGCACCTGCCACCTGCACTCTGTACATTACACACTTCTGCCACCTGTACTCTGTTCATTACATACTCCTGACCCTGTACATTACATACTCCTGACCCTGCCCTCTGTACATTGCATACTCCTGACCCCTGTACTCTATTTGTTACATACTCCTGACCCTGCACCCTGTACACTACATACTCCTGACCCCTGCACCCTGTACATTACATGCACCTGCCACCTGCACTCTGTACATTACACACTCCTGCCAAATGCACTCTGTGCATTAGCCCTCCACCACACCACCCCCCACTCCACCCACATTCTCAGGAATTGCAGTTTTCAGTTCCTCTTTATTTTGGTATTTGGTGCAGACACACAGACAAGACAGAGCTACAGACTGAGGATAATTGTCAGGGGCCGGGCCCTATAATCCCACTGAAAATTCTCCTCTTTGATCGTTTTCAATGCAAATTGGACCACTAAAGACTCTTCCTTAGTTTAGGTGATATAAAAGTCCTTACGCTCAAATGGGAATTGCACCAAAAAAGCTTAAAAAACATTACCCATCAAATTTACACATCAGAGATGCACTTCTACGGCTATATAAGCCGACACTTTTATATACACTATATAGCGTTCTCTATAAAAGCAGAAATTGGCTGTAATAAGGCCAGTTATGTGAGTCACTAGATTTCATTTCCGGACTCTCAGCTCCGTCCATGTCTTCACAGTCTGGAGGAAAAAAACGTTAAGCAGCGGAAGAACCTCATACCTGAAATGTTTCCACCGGAGGCTCGCCTTTTCTTAAATCCGGACTTCCCTTCAGTCTTGCAGAGTCTCCTGGACTGAAATGGCTTACTCTGATTTCACTGCACACTGTGAGCTTCTCACAATGTGCATTAGAAGATGCAGCAAAATCAGTTTGATTCCACCTCATTTCCTGGCTCTTCAGACAGTCCTGAACACCACAGAGTTCCAAACCTTTCTCATGCTGTACACAGTTGACAAAGTTTTGGATGGAGTTGACCTTTACATTCTCATGATTCCCTACTGCATCAGCTGAAATTTCAAATCTGGCTGACAGTGGGACTATCAACTGTGGTATCACGTACCTGGTGATGGAGGCCAATGGAGAGAGGGCTTACCTTGCGGCTAAGTTCCGGACCAAAGTTGCACAGGTCGCCTGTAGGAGTGCTGGTTGGTGGTCCACTCAGAAGCACAGCTGGTGCACGGAGATAGGTCTGCAGACAGGAGGCGCCTGTGCATGGTATGCAAGCCCTTCCCGGGATTTAGATGTTTACTGGGTAGTCGGTTCAAGCCAAGGTCAGGTACCAAGTGGGAATCAGAGCAGATGTAGTCAGATGGGATAACCAAGGTCATACACAGAGGAGCGAGAGAGAGAGTATCCGTAAGCCAGACCAAGGTCAGATCGGAGGTAAAACAGAGTAGACAGGTCCAGGAGCAAGCCGAGTCAGTAACAGGAAATCACGGGTCAAAGTCACAGGAAACGAAACAGGAACAGGGTACGGGGAGCTAGAGATCATCCAGCAACTTGAAGAAGTGATGAGCCAACAGACTGAGGCGGATGTGTCCTTCTGCGGCCATGCAGAGTACTGTCAGGAATGCCAGGTCTTCCAGAACTTCTGCCGTGGACAGGACCCTGACATGTGGTGGCTGGTTTGAGAAAGAAAGGGCAGGACATAATGTTGGACACAACACCATATCTCACAAAGCTGAGAACTTTCTTCCCACCCTGTCAGGGCCCTGTCCACAGCAGAGGTACTCGGAGACCTGGCATTCCTGCCACCAGTACCTTGCATAGCCGCAGAAATGCAAGCTGGCGAAAATCTATGCGCATTGGTGCACGGACGCACACTTGCACATAGCTACGCATGCATTAGCTCAGTTTGGACCAGACTGCCTTTATAAGGAAGCCCATCACTCCCTTAAATTGATGGTTGATCTATGGCTCCCCAGTATCTTTGTCCGTGTTCCCTTGCTACTGTGATCTCCTATTACCGATTTGGCTTGTTCCTGGACCTGTCTTCTCTGCCTGGCTCCTGATCTGACTCTGGCTTGGCTAATAGATGTTCTCACCTGCTCTCCTGATCTAACCTCGGCTTGGCTAATAGATATTCTCACCTGCTTTCCTACCAATAGATATTCTCACCTGCTTTCCTGATCTGACCAATAGATAATCTCACTTGCTCTTGTGTATGACCCCAGCTATCCTATTGACTACGTCTGCTCCAATCTCCACCTGGTATCTGACCTTGGCTTTGAACCGACTACTCTGTGGTCTACCCTGAAGGCCTGCATACCTCTCACGGGCACCACCTGTCTGCAGACACCATTCCAGTGCATCAGCTGTGCTCCTGGGTGTAACTCTGACAAACACTCCCACAGGCGGCCCCGTGCTACTTTGGGGCAGACTCCTTCTGTCCTATATCCAGGGGAGTCTGGAACTTAGCCACAAGAGAAGCCCTCTCTCCATTGGCCTCTAAGACCAGGTATGTGATACACCCCCAAGTGACAGCACAGGGAACCTAAGCATCGCCAAGCACCAGCGCTGTCATGGAGGAAGAAGGGGAGCGAGCCACATGATCCCTGATATGTAATCTTGGTTGTGTGTCTACAAGCTTGGAAATTTAGTCCTACCATGAGCCCAAATATCCAGGTGACCCCATCATGGAAATTTTGCCCACTATGTGTTCACAGAAGTTTAGGCCCAACCCTCCTATCTCACTATTGACCAGTGAGACCACCTATCATAGTTATGGGCCAAAGTGAGGTGCCAGAGGTGGCAAGGCTTCCTCTCTTCCTTCCCACTGGTCGAATAGAACAAAGAGAAGGTTTGGCTGCTGCATGGATCACCATAAAGCCTAGTACACGCTATCAGAAATAGCGTATGAAAAATACTGATTGTTAGAACACAGCTTTCGTCTAAAAATATTTGAAGGAACAAGCACGAAAATTTTTCTGGTACGATACCAGAAAGTATGATTTTTATTTAAACAGTACAGTTTTCACCCAAAAATACAATTCAAATACATTACATCACTTCTGAATTTTTATTCTGTGATAATTTAGTAACCTTTTCACTTTCGATATGAGACTAGCAGATGATAATTCTTCCGATATTCTCATAGTGTGTATGGGGCTTTTCCCTTCGTGGAATATTGTTTTTTATCTGAAAAAAAAACAGATAAGGACCGGGGTGGTACACTGGAGTGTTGAGGCCCAAAGGAAGGTTTATACCAATACAAAGTTTAAATAGAGCCTCTATAAATACCCAAAGTGTTTCAGAGACTTATAGGTGCCCACCTTCATCGGGGCTCAAGAATCGATAAAAGCTTTTCAACAGTGGACTTAGAATCCCAACTTTTCCAGTGTGCCAATTAGCAGCAATAATTCAGTCAGTTCCATCCCATGAGGATCATTCTTCTCAAAGAGTCTTCTTATATCAGGGCTGGGAAATGGATAAAAAGGTATTTGATAGCGGACTTAAAATCCTGAGTCTTCCAACCCACTCATTACTAAACGTACTCTGGTGTGTGTTCAGTTTCATCCCATGAAGATCTTTCTTCTCAAAGGATCCCCCTTCATCAGGGCTGTAGAATGGATGAATGGTCTTTGATAGTGGTTTATTATTCAGATTAATCTGTTGGGTATTCATTTTTGTCCCATGAGGGTCTTTCTTCTCAAAGGGCCTGCTCATTCAAGGCTGATGTATGGATGAAAGGTCTATGATAGAGTTAAAATCCTGCCAGCCCACCCATTATTAAGATTATTCTCGTGCATATTCATTTTCATCCCTTGAGGAACTGTCTTCTCATGAAGCCCCCTTCATCAGGTCTGGAGAATGGATGAAAGACCCTCAACAGTGGACTTAAAATCCTGACTCTGCCAGCCTGCCCATCTTTAAAGTTAAACTGGTGTGTATTCAGTTCCATCCCATGAGGTTCTTTCTTCTCAAAGCCCCCCCACCCCTTTATAAGGGATGGAGAATGGATGAAAAGTCTTCTATAGTGGACCTAAAATCCTGCCAGCCTGCCTATTATTAAGATGAATCTGGTGCGTATTCATTTTTGTCCCTTGAGGAGCTGTCTTCTCAAGGAGCCCCCTTCATCAGGTCTGGAGAATGGATGAAAGGCCCTCAAAAGTGGACTTAAATTCCTGACTCTGTCAGCCTGCCCATTTTTAAAGTTAATCTGGTGTTTATTCAGTTCCATCCTATGAGGATCTTTCTTCCAAAAAATGGCACCCCTTTTTAAGGGATGGAGAATGGATGAAAATCATAGTGGACCTTCTATAGTGGACCTAAAATCCTGCTAGCCTTCCTATTATTAAGATTAATCTGGTGCGTATTAATTTTCGTCCCATGAGGGTCTTTCTTCTCAAAGGGGCTGCTCATTGAAGGCTGAAGAACGGATGAAAGGTCTTCGATAATGGAGTTAAAATCCTGCCAGCTCACCCACTATTAAGATTAATCTGGTGGGTACTTATTTTCATTCCTTAAAGAGCTTTCTTCTCAAGGAGCCCCCTTCATCAGGTCTGGAGAATGGATGAAAGACCCTCAACAGTGAACTTAAAATCCTGACTTTGCCTACGTACCTATTTTAAAAGTCACTCTGGTGTGTATTCAGTTCCATCCTATGAGGATCTTTCTTCCAAAAAATGGCACCCCTTCTTTAGGGCTGGAGAATGGATGAATGGTCTAAAATAGTGAACTTAAAATCCTGCCAGCCCACCCATTATTAAGGTTAATCTGTAGCACATTCAGTTCCACCCACGAGTATCTTTCTTCTCATTGGGCCCCCCTTCATCAGCACAGGAGACAGGATAAAAAGATTTCGATAGTGGACTTTAGGTGTGTGATTCACAGTATTATGACAGACAGCCATCAGGCACGCTTGCATGCTGCTGAAGTTATCCATCTGTCATCGAACTTCTCTAACAACATACTTCTGGATTTCAATGTAGCAAATATAACTTTGAGAATGTTAAAGAAATCAGCTATACTTTTTCTGAAGCCAAACCTTCATCTGACATCTCACTTAAACGTAAAAATAGGCTCAGCTCTCCGTGTTCACGGCAGGTGCTCTTTAATGAGGCTATACCCGACCCTGTCCTCATAATTAGGCATCATTGGCTGCTGTTGCCTTTCCTGAAATTTTGGAAAGAAGCCACGAACAGGAAAAACCATCCAGAAAAAGAACAGAGGAACCTCAGTCAGTTCTCGGAGGTTCACATTGGTCATCGGAGAGCCAATTTGTTCTGCATCTCCATATTATAACAGAAAGCGAAAGCCAATTAATAGTAGCCCCTGTATGCAAACGAGGTACCTGGCAGGAAGCTGATGGGTTAAGTGGTAGGTGGGTGCTATACACTCTCAGCTAGTCCCCGGAGAACGCTGCTTCCCTCATTTGCAGAAACAGAGCAGCTATTCCCAGCTGCCTGCGAGGATACCTAACAATTAAACAGAAAACGCATCTCGCTTGAGCACAGCTTGAGGTGTGGGGGAAACAGATGAGCTGTTTGTTATAGTCTGTGTGATGAAGCTTTGATAACTGGCTCCCGTTCTGTGCAGAGGGAGAAAAGCTGCTCCAGACAACTCTCGCTGTTCTGGGAGTGGAGGGCCTGTTGACGCAGCTGACGAGCAACTGTGTGTTCTAGACCGGTTGTGTGTGTGTGTGCATGAGCTTGGAGGAAAACAATGGAAGCCAGTAGGCCAACCTTATAATACCAAATGCATATGTCTCTAAACAGCGGCAACAAAGTATCGCTCACTAGCAAAGCACTTGCGAGTGAAGCCAATCGTGTCAGAAAACAACGCGTTGCATATATATACCTGTTGTCAGAAGTAAAAAAAGGATACCACCCTACAATTAAAGGGAAATCATAAAGTTTTTTTATTTAGATACACACCCAAAAGCGATCAGATTAGAAGGCCAGGCCACACTAAAGTCCCTTTCCCATGGATAATTCTGGGACTACAAAACCAACCTGTTGAGATCCATTTTTAACCCACCTGTCAAAACCAATGGACGCTAGGCAACCCCCTTTCACATTTTATAGCACCAAATTTATAATAGGGACACAACTGCCTCTGGCAGGGACCATATGAAAGCACATTATAAAGAACAGATAATGTTACACTTAATAATCAGACTGTCCACAACAAGAAGCCATTACGTTCAAGGATTCTGAAAGTCTCCATTCATCAGAGCTTAAAGCCCATGTCTGGGCAAATTTGTTCCCACCACCCTTTTGCCTATTCACAGTGCTTTTTTTTAACCCTTTGGCCCATTCCCAACCTGTTGAGATCCATTTTTAACCCACCTGTCAAAACCAATGGGCGCTAGGCAACCCCCTTTCACATTTTTATAGCACCAAATTTAGAATAGGGACACAACTGCCTATGGCAGGGACCATATGAAAGCACATTATAAACAACAGATAATGTTACACTTAATAATCAGACTGTCCACAACAAGAAGCCATTACGTTCAAGGATTCTGAAAGACTCCATTCATCAGAGCTTAAAGCCCATGTCTGGGCAAATTTGTTCCCACCACCCTTTTGCCTATTCACAGTGCTTTTTTTAACCCTTTGGCCCAGGTGCCTCCTGGCCCTTTAGGGGTTTGTGACGCCGGGAGGTGGGTTTTAGGGTCATGTCATAGGAAAGGTCCCGATTGCAAGTAAAGATTGGGACCTTTCTGTGAGGCGCCGGTAAATGTGCCGGGAGTGCGCAGGGCACACACTCTCAACACATGTGTGTTTACTTTGGGTACACAAATATGCAGCCTCTCTGTGTCAAGGCCCAGCCACTGAGAGGCTGCATATTTGCATATGGTCGGCGCCAACAGGTTAAGCTCCCCCTACCAAGGCATTTTAATCACCTGAATCTGATATCACATGATCCTCCAAAGGAATTTATCTGAAAAGTAAAGACTGGGGAACCATCAGAGCAGTTTGGGACTGGAACTTGCCAGTTCTGTTGCCACATCTTCACTCTGTTCTTGGGGTATTTAGAATCTGTGAATACCCTGCAATGGGAAGTACCCAAGTCACCACACAGTGACATAGGTACCTGAATAAGCACCCTCTCATTTTGGGTAAATGTACTAAAAAAAATAACAACCCATTGGGGGGATTTTGTAAAACTGGGGAGTGCAAAATCTGGTGCAGCTCTGCATAGAAACCAATCAGTTTCCAGGTTTTATTGTCAAAGTGTAATTGAACAAGCTGAAGCTAGAAACTGGCTAACACCAGATTCTGAGTGCCCAAGTTTTGGTAAATCTCCACCATTGTGTAGATGCCACTTCTTCAGACCAGTGATGTGGACACATATAAAAGCTGGTGGACTAATATGCAGAGTATTCAGTGGCATGCCTCTGCATATTAGTCCACTGGCTTGTACAGTTGTGTTCAAAATAATATCAATCAGACATCACTAACTGGATCAATCACTGTTTTTGGTGGAAATGATATTTCTACATGGCAAATCATTTACTAGCAGGTGTAGTAGAGTAATAGAAATCCAACAGACCCAACAGTCATGACATGCATGCTGCTGATTCTGTGTCATTGAATCACTCATTGAAAGGGGCGTGTTCAAAATAATAGCAGTGTGGAGTTCTATTAGTGAGGTCATTCATTCTTTGAAAAACAGGTGGCAATTATTGCCCTTATTTAAGGAAGGAAGGCAGCAAATGTTGTACATGCTGGTTACAGTGCATTTCTCTCTGAAATTCTGAGGAAAATGGGTCGTTCCAGACATTGTTCAGAAGAACAGCGTACCTTGATTAAAAAGTTGATTGGAGAGGGGAAAACATATAAAGAAGTGCAGAAAATGATCGGCTGCTCAGCTAAAATGATGGCAAATGCTTTAAAATGGCAACCAAAACCTGAAAGACGTGGAAGAAAGCGAAAAACTACCATTGGAATGGATAGAAGAATAGCCAAAATGGGGCGGACTCAGCCAACAATCAGCTCCAGGAAGATGAAAGAAGGTGTGACGTTCCCTGTGAGGACTGTTACAATTAGAAGACGCCGATGTGAAGCCAAGCTATCTGCAAGAAGTCCCCGCAAAGTCCCACTGTTGGGAAAAAGACGTGTGCTGAAGAGGTTACAATCTGCCAAAGAGCACATTGACTGGCCTAAAGAGAAATGGCCCAACATTTTGTGGACTGATGAAAGTAAGATTGTTCTTTTTGGGTCTAGTGGGCGGAGACAGTTTGTCAGACGACCCCCAAACACTGAATTCAAGCCACAGTACACTGTGAAGACCGTGAAGCATGGTGGTGCAAGCATCATGATATGGGGATGGTTCTCATACTACGGTGTTGGGCCTATTTATCGCATACCAGGAATCATGGATCAGTCTGAATACATCAGAATACTTGAAGAGGTCATGCTGCCTTATGCTGAAGAGGAAATGCCCTTGAAATGGGTGTTCCAACAAGACAACGACCCCAAACACACCAGTAAAGGTGCAACATCTTGGTTCCAGACCAACAAGATTGACGTCATGGAGTGGCCAGCCCAATCCCCGGATCTTAATCCAATAGAAAACTTGTGGGGTGACATCAAAAATGCCGTTTCTGAGGCAAAACCAAGAAATAGAGAAGAACTGGAATGCCGTCCAATCATCCTGGGCTGGAATACCTGATCACAGGGGCCAGAAGTTGGGTGACTCCATGCAACACAGATGTACAGCAGTTCTCAGAAACAGTGCGACTACAACCAAATATTCATGAAGTCATTCAAAGGAAAGCAAAATCTTCAAACATTTCTCAGTTTATATAGTGAATGTTGGAGTTTGTAAAGAAGAATACAAACACGGCTATTTTTTTTGAACCGTCTAATATTCACTTTTCTTCAATTCTTTTAGAGGAACAACACAAATTTGATGTATTTTTCTTCATGTTTTGATTTGGAATAGAATGTGTCGTGTTCCCAATGCATTTGTGTGGATGGAAATAAAAGCTATTAGAAGGATTTTCAGCTTTATTCACTTTTTTCAACACACTGCTATTATTTTGAACACAATTGTAAATGTGTCCACACCACTTGTCTGCTAAAATTCGTTATTTTGGTGTCTAATTCAGTTAATATCCTCGGCCTGATCATCATCACTCATTTTGACAGCTTTGCTACACAACAGGGTTTATTCTGGTGCATCTTCCCAGATCACCTATTCAGAAATTTCGCAAAACTGACCAGCTGGTTACCTTAGATCAGTGTTTCTCAACCTTTTTTTTAGGCAAGGCACCCTCTAAAATTATGGACAGTCATGAGGCACCCTTTAAAATTATGGACAGTCTTGAGGCACCCTTTAAAATGATGGACAGTCTTGAGGCACCCTTTAAAAATGATGGACAGTCTTGAGGCACCCTTTAAAAATTATGGACAGTCATGAGGCACCCTCTAAAATTATGGACAGTCATAAGGCACCCTTTAAAATTATGGACAGTCATAAGGCACCCTTTAAAATTATGGACAGTCATAAGGCACCCTTTAAAATTATGGACAGTCATAAGGCACCCTTTAAAATTATGGACAGTCATAAGGCACCCTTTAAAATTATGGACAGTCATAAGGCGCCCTTTAAAATTATGGACAGTCTTGAGGCACCCTCTAAAATTATGGACAGTCTTGAGGCACCCTATAAAATTATGGACAGACTTGAGGCACCCTTTAAAATTATGGACAGTCTTGAGGCACCCTTTAAAATTATGGACAGTCTTGAGGCACCCCACTCTAAAATGTAATAGACTATAGGGAGGGGGGACTCATTCTCCAAAAACACAGCAAAGCATTCTCAGTTTGATTGTTTTTTGACAGTGGCATCCCTTCCCTGAGGAAGAATCCACATTAAAGATTCGAAACGCATTCGTATAGTCTGAATGCACTTGTAGTTCCCTCAAATGAGGTTGCAAGATGAATATCAGCTTCAAGAGATATCACTAATTTTTCTATGCAATAATTATTAATATTGTCAAGCAAGTATGCTTTCTAGAATTGTTGTACTCTATGGGGGAAATGTGTACTGATGTGTCAAATAAAATGTCAAATTTTCTTTTAAAAAATTGTCTAATTTATATATTTTAAAGTTTCCCTAAAAATCCCACCAAATGTAAAGTATAAATCTCTTTAATGTAAGTAAATCTGTATTTCAGTTTTTTTAATTTTTTTATCTAATTAGGGGAATTAGGACAAAGAAGGTACATTTTAATTGGGAGAGAAGTAGAATTGATCGAAATTCACCTTTAAAATGTCTGAAGAAGAAAGAGTACCTGGAACTGTAGAAAGTGGAGCAATCTTAGCATACAGAATTTGAAGGTATGTTATAGTCCAGGTACCCCTTCTGCTTTTGACATCTTACTCCCTGACAAAACGTATTTTCAAATCTCCAAAACAGGTTCCTTTCAGATCATAGCTCTGTCAGGAACCGTGAACCAGGCAGAGACAGAAAGTGCAGTTAAAAATCACACCTTTTAATGAAATAGCTAAAATAGCACAGTCCAGGAACGCAGTCAAAACAGAAGGCAGGGTTTGGAAGCCAGAGCGGGTACGATGAACCAGGGTCAGGAAACCAAATGTCAGCGTAGTCAGGGGCCAAAAATCAGGAACAGGAATTGGAAGAGAAGTCGGCTAGACCAAACTGTACATAGGAACACAGGCAGGAACACACTGGAGATCATAGACTACGCAAGGACAAGGAGGAAATTATTTATTTATTTATTTCAGGTACTTATAGTGCTCAGTCAATTTTCATATATATTGTACATTCACATCAGTCCCTAACAGGGGCGGACTGACCATTTGGAAACTCAGGCACTGTCCGAGGGCCCATGGTCAGTAGGGGGCCCCATGAGATGCCCCTGGTACCTTTTTCATAGGCTTTTTTGAGTTTGGGTAAGGACACAGGGGCCCCATGATCCCCTATTGCCCGGGGGCCCCATGAGTTGTCAGTCCGCCCCTGGTCCCTAACCCTCAAGGGGCGTACAATCTAACGTCCCTAACTCACATTCATATACAAGGGCCAATTTAGACAGGATCCAATTAACCTACCAGCATGTCTTTGGAGTGTAGGAGGAAACCCACGCAGGCACAGGGAGAAAATGCAAACTCCAGGCAGGAGGTGCCATGGCTGGAATTTGAACCAACGACCTTAGTACTGCCAGGTGGAAGTGCTAACCATTTAGCCACTGTGCTGCCCATAAAATGAGCTAAGCTGCTAAAATAGCAAAATGGGCTGGCCGTAGACCGGACTAATGAGGCAGGTAATGGCATCCAGTCGAGTCACTGTGGAGACAATGAGTGGCTGGTAATTAACTGACAGCTGAGCAGCTTCTGAGAACTGAAAGAAAAGAGCTTCTCCTTAAGTAGCAGGAGTCCAGCCCTAACAAGCTCATATGTATTTGAGGTCGAAGGTCCTGAGGAAGAGGGTGATCCAGGGAAACGCATTGACCTATGTATATTGATTTCACTGCCAATCCCTCAGAACATTGGACTAAGCTGATTGATGTTATGACCTCTGGATCTGGAAGCTACTAGCAGATGGTTTTTTGAATGGTTTACTTTATAGTAAATATATATGTAATAAATAGGTTGTAATAAAACCTATCATGTAATACTGTCGTTGTCTTGAGGCGTATTTAAAGTCCCAATTTTGTAGTCTAGCTCATATATTTGGTAGAGGCTAACCCAGCCCTCCAGTACACTGATGACCGAGGGTCACACAGCTAACAAAACAGTCAGAGCACTCTTTATACCCCCCTCCCCCCGTCACAGTACTCCACGGATAATGCAATACAGAAAGTCTGTGATCTCACTATTTTTAAAATTCAGAGCTTCAGGCCCATTCACACATTTTCGTTGCAGAGCCTTGTGGTAACGTTGCATTGTGAGCCATTCCCAGCACACTAAATCAATGAAGGTCCAGCACACGTGTGTAGAAAAGCACCACAGCACATGGTAATGCAATACCGTTAGTTGCAGTGTGCTGTATTGCCGAAAACTAAGCATGTCCACTTTTAGTGAATGCTTTCCAACCCATTCATTTGAATGGTCTGCCACAATGAAAATGTCAAAGCATGAAAATAATCCTGGTTAATACCCATGCATTAATGAAATGCACCATGACACCAAGGTTTGAATGGGCCTCTAGGTCTGTGGTTCTTAACCACTGGGCCATGGCTCACTGCTGGACCAGAACCTCCAACTAGCTGCAGATTCACTAATCTCCCACAGTACCTCCCAGCTTTCAAAGTGCCACCTACCCTACCCTAGTGGCTCACAGTGCCCCTCAACCCCTCATGATGCCCACAGACCCCCCAAAGAACCCTTAGTCCCCACAGTGCCCACCAATCTCCCACAGTGCCCACCAGTCCTCTGCAGTGCACCCTAGCTTCCTACAGAGCCTCCCACCACAGTACCCCCAGCAGTGTTCTATAGCACTTCCCAGCCCCTGCAATGCTCTTCAGTCATCCACATTGCCCCTTTAAACCCCCCCGCTCCTGTGCTGGAGAGATCCCTTAACCCCCTCCAGAGACCCTTTCCTCCCCAGTAGCCCCCCAGCTCCCTCCAGAAACTTCATCCTCAAGAAGAGCAGCAGGTCTTATGCAGTCTCTTAACCCCCTCCAGTTCCCCCCCAGTGTCAGAATGCCCCACTATAAGTTGCTGATCACCACCATTACTAGTAAAAAAAACAAAACAGTATATATACCGCCATTTGTAAACGCTATAACTTTCACGTAAATCAATTAATTTACACGTATTAGGATTTTTTTCTAGCAAAGACATGGAGCAGAATACATTTTGGTCTAAATTTATGACAAAATTAGATTTTTTTTATTTTTTTAACTGGACATGTTTAATAGCAAAAAGTCAAAAATATAGTTTATTTTCAAAATTGTTGTTTTTTTTTTGTTTATAGGGCAAAAAATTAAAAACACACAGGCGATCAAATACCACCGAAAGAAAGCTCTATTTGTGGGGAAAAAAAGATGTAAATTTAATTTGGGTTCAGCATTGCATGACCGCGCAATTGTCAGTTAAAGTAACGCAGCGCCGTATCACCAAAAATGGCCTGGTCATGGGGGGGGGGGGGGGAGGGAGGAATCTTCTGGAGGGCGAGGGGTTAATGGAAATCTTGATTGGTTACATAAATACAGGATCCATAAATCTGACGAGTTTCGGCTTCACAAAGCCTTATTCGTAGCAAAAAGTGCCACATGCCTTTAGAGGCCACTAAGGTTTTAATTTTCATTCTGACTATGTTAAAAAATATAACAGACACAATCCGATTGGTTGTTACATGCAACACAATTTTGTTTCAGGAAAATCTAAATATAACTTTAACTGTAGAAGATTTTTGTTAGGACCCGAATTCCCAAACGCATAAAATCAAACCGCAGAAATTGTATATGTTTAGTAATCTCCTTTTTTAAAAGTTTCTGTTTGTTGTGATGAATAATTTATTCCTGGAAGCCGATACAGGTTATATATACACACAATAGCATCTAATTGCTAATTATTTCCATAGAAGTGGCAAGTTTTCAGGTCACAATGGTGGAGGTTTTAACTCACATGTACAGCTTCCCTTGTCACGCTAATTAACGCATATTTGTATTGCTACTTTTAAAGTGAAAATCCAGTTATATTAAGGTCATAAATATATATATATTGTAAGGATGTTAACATTTTCTTGTAGATCCTTACCTGCCTTTTGGTAATGTACATATTAAAATGAGATACAGTGTATGTTCCGCCAAAAGATTTTTTTTTCTTTCAGATTTGGATTGTAACGGAACCGAACCAGACTGCGCTTGGTTACTTCTGTTAGAATACCGCTTCCCCGTCCAAACACCGACCACGGACACCACCGCTGACCATACAAGACTAGATGACACCAGTCTTGAAGTAAACCAGGAGGTAGACTAGTTTATTTGAACACAGATACAAGATATATACACTCAGGGGGCAATCCCCCCTCCCTGCATAATGACACAGGGCGGGGCAATCTACATTTAGTAACAAGAGACACACAGGTATTCAAACTTCACACCAGCAGACAGTCCCATCAGGAGGGAGGGCTGCTGGAGACACCCCCACTAAGTCAATACACATAAATATACACATAATAGTTTGCTCCCAAGCAAGACACACAATAGAACAATGGGATGCAACCACATGACATTACACAATAAACAACCCCCCACCCCAATATTAGGACAGATCACCCTGTACCCCTAACAGGCACAGGGTGACTTACACATAAGAGGGATATGGGGGGCTCAGACATTAGGGTTGGCATTAGGGTTAGAGTTAGCACTAGAGTTATGCTTAACATTAGGGTTAGGGTTAGTGTTAGGGTTAGAGTTAGTATTAGTATCCCCACCTCTTCAAAGTGAGCTGGGTTCCATGGGCCCCCCACCCAAAGTGACTCCCGTCATACGGATTGAGAAGTAAATAGTTAGTTTGTTTTTCTGCTGACCCCACTGGGGAGATTTGCCCTCTCTATTTATCCTTGTGACCATTTTCAGCGAAGTGATGGGAATCCAAGATGTTAGAGTTGTCATCAGAACAGGATGTGAGGGGAAATCTTATAGGAGACACCTATACTGGTGGAAGATGTCTAAGAAGAGTATTCTTTTCACTTCACTTTTCTTTCATGCATCTTTGGGACAGGAAGTGAAGGGAAATCTCTCCTACTGGGGCACAGGCAGCAAACATAACCTGCCATGGGTTTTAGACCTACTCTACTCTAACCAAAACATAAACCCTTTTGCCTACATATACATTTTGATTACGTGATCAGCCCTGTGATGCAATATGAGACTTTAGTATTTGTGTTTAGGTTAGCATTGAGGTTACTGTTAGGATTAGAGGTAACATTAGGGTTAGAGTTAGCACTAGAGTTATGCTTAGCATTAGGGTTATGGTTCATGTTAGGGTTATGGTTAGTGTTAGGGTTATGGTTAGATTTAGGGTTATGGTTCGTGTTAAGGTTAGAGTTAGTATTAGGGTTATGGTTAGTGTTAGGGTTATGGTTAGTGTTAAGGTTAGAGTTAGTATTAGGGTTATGGTTAGTATTAGGGTTATGGTTAGTATTAGGGTTAGAGTTAGTATTAGGGTTATGGTTAGTATTAGGGTTAGAGTTAGTGTTAGGGTTAGAGTTAGTATTAGGGTTATGGTTAGTATTAGGGTTAGAGTTAGTATTAGGGTTATGGTTAGTATTAGGGTTATGGTTAGTATTAGGGTTAGAGTTAGTGTTAGGGTTAGAGTTAGTATTAGGGTTATGGTTAGTGTTAAGGTTAGAGTTAGTATTAGGGTTATGATTAGTGTTAAGGTTAGAGTTAGTATTAGGGTTATGGTTAGTGTTAAGGTTAGAGTTAGTATTAGGGTTATGGTTAGCATTAGGGTTAGAGTTAGTGTTAGGGTTATGGTTAGTGTTAGGGTTAGAGTTAGTGTTAGGGTTAGAGTTAGTGTTAGGGTTATGGTTAGTGTTAGGGTTAGAGTTAGTGTTATGGTTAGCATTAGGGTTAGAGTTAGTATTAGAGTTATGGTTAGTGTTAGGGTTAGAGTTAGTATTAGGGTTATGGTTAGTTTTAAGGTTAGAGTTAGTATTAGGGTTATGGTTAGTGTTAGGGTTAGAGTTAGTGTTAGGGTTAGAGTTAGTATTAGAGTTATGGTTAGTGTTAGGGTTAGAGTTAGTATTAGGGTTATGGTTAGTGTTAAGGTTAGAGTTAGTATTAGGGTTATGGTTAGTTTTAAGGTTAGAGTTAGTATTAGAGTTATGGTTAGTGTTAGGGTTAGAGTTAGTATTAGGGTTATGGTTAGTGTTAAGGTTAGAGTTAGTATTAGGGTTATGGTTAGTTTTAAGGTTAGAGTTAGTATTAGAGTTATGGTTAGTGTTAGAGTTAGTATTAGGGTTATGGTTAGTGTTAAGGTTAGAGTTAGTATTAGGGTTATGGTTAGTGTTAAGGTTAGAGTTAGTATTAGGGTTATGGTTAGTGTTAAGGTTAGGGTTAGTATTAGGGTTATGGTTAGTGTTAAGGTTAGGGTTAGTATTAGGGTTAAGGTTAGTGTTAGGGTTAGAGATAGCATTAGGGTTATGATTAGTGTTAGGGTTAGAGATAATCTAAAAGCAGAGTAAGTGAGCGCTTGAATAGACATACAAATAAATAGCAGCTGTACACCAAAAAGGTACCATATAAAACCTTCAAAGACATAAATATAAAAGGGGGGTGCAGCGCTATACAATCTAACCAACAATGATGAAGCTCAGAATCACAATCAGAAAAATAAACAGTGACTGTGTGCTAATAACCAAAGCCACTGAATGGTGGCTATAAAGTGAAGGAAGTGCAAATAAATGAAAGAGTCCAATGAAGGGGTGCTATTAAGATCCAGGATGATCCTCAGACGTCCAATATTTGGAACCGTAAAGGTGATAAATAACGTAAAGATTGCGCACTCACCAGATCCGCAATCTTTATGCGCATTTGTGTATAATATCACTGGACCTCCGGTGTCATCCAACTGGTCTGGTCAGATGTGGTCAGCATGACTTTCACTGCCTGGTACTTGGATAGATGCGGCTGCTCTGTAGATCTGGCTGGTTCTCACCAGAACTCTTTACTGAAATTTTTAACCACTCTTCTTTCACCAATTGCTCCATGTCAATCTAAGGATCATCCTGGATCTTAAGAGCACCCCTTCATTGGACTCTTTCATTTATTTGCACTTCCTTGACTTTATAGCCACCATTCAGTGGCTTTGGTTATTAGCACACAGTCACTGTTTATTTTTCTGATTGTGATTCTGAGCTTCATCATTGTTGGTTAGATTGTATAGCGCTGCACCCCCCTTTTATATTTAGGGTTAGAGATAGCATTAGGGTTAGAGTTAGTGTTAGGGTTATGGTTAGGGTTATGGTTAGGGTTAGGGTTAGGGTTATGGTAGTGTTAGGGTTAGGGTTAGCATTAGGGTTATGGTTAGTGTTAGGTTTAGACTTAGCATTAGGGTTAGAGTCAGCATTAGGGTTATGGTTAGCGTTAGGGTTATGGTTAGTGTTAGGGTTATGGTTAGCGTTAGGGTTATGGTTAGTGTTAGGGTTATGGTTAGTGTTAGGGTTATGGTTAGATTTAGGGTTATGGTTCGTGTTAAGGTTAGAGTTAGTATTAGGGTTATGGTTAGTATTAGGGTTATGGTTAGTATTAGGGTTATGGTTAGTATTAGGGTTAGAGTTAGTGTTAGGGTTATGGTTAGTATTAGGGTTAGAGTTAGTATTAGGGTTATGGTTAGTATTAGGGTTATGGTTAGTATTAGGGTTAGAGTTAGTGTTAGGGTTAGAGTTAGTATTAGGGTTATGGTTAGTGTTAAGGTTAGAGTTAGTATTAGGGTTATGATTAGTGTTAGGGTTAGAGTTAGTATTAGGGTTATGGTTAGTGTTAAGGTTAGAGTTAGTATTAGGGTTATGGTTAGTGTTAGGGTTAGAGTTAGTGTTAGGGTTAGAGTTAGTGTTAGGGTTATGGTTAGTGTTAGGGTTAGAGTTAGTGTTATGGTTAGCATTAGGGTTAGAGTTAGTATTAGAGTTATGGTTAGCATTAGGGTTAGAGTTAGTATTAGAGTTATGGTTAGTGTTAGGGTTAGAGTTAGTATTAGGGTTATGGTTAGTGTTAAGGTTAGAGTTAGTATTAGAGTTATGGTTAGTGTTAGAGTTAGTATTAGGGTTATGGTTAGTGTTAAGGTTAGAGTTAGTATTAGGGTTATGGTTAGTGTTAAGGTTAGAGTTAGTATTAGGGTTATGGTTAGTGTTAAGGTTAGGGTTAGTATTAGGGTTATGATTAGTGTTAGGGTTAGAGATAATCTAAAAGCAGAGTAAGTGAGCGCTTGAATAGACATACAAATAAATAGCAGCTGTACACCAAAAAGGTACCATATAAAACCTTCAAAGACATAAATATAAAAGGGGGGTGCAGCGCTATACAATCTAACCAACAATGATGAAGCTCAGAATCACAATCAGAAAAATAAACAGTGACTGTGTGCTAATAACCAAAGCCACTGAATGGTGGCTATAAAGTGAAGGAAGTGCAAATAAATGAAAGAGTCCAATGAAGGGGTGCTATTAAGATCCAGGATGATCCTCAGACGTCCAATATTTGGAACCGTAAAGGTGATAAATAACGTAAAGATTGCGCACTCACCAGATCCGCAATCTTTATGCGCATTTGTGTATAATATCACTGGACCTCCGGTGTCATCCAACTGGTCTGGTCAGATGTGGTCAGCATGACTTTCACTGCCTGGTACTTGGATAGATGCGGCTGCTCTGTAGATCTGGCTGGTTCTCACCAGAACTCTTTACTGAAATTTTTAACCACTCTTCTTTCACCAACTGCTCCATGTCAATCTAAGGATCATCCTGGATCTTAAGAGCACCCCTTCATTGGACTCTTTCATTTATTTGCACTTCCTTGACTTTATAGCCACCATTCAGTGGCTTTGGTTATTAGCACACAGTCACTGTTTATTTTTCTGATTGTGATTCTGAGCTTCATCATTGTTGGTTAGATTGTATAGCGCTGCACCCCCCTTTTATATTTAGGGTTAGAGATAGCATTAGGGTTAGAGTTAGTGTTAGGGTTAGGGTTATGGTTATGGTTAGGGTTAGGGTTAGGGTTAGGGTTATGGTTATGGTTAGGGTTATGGTTAGGGTTAGGGTTAGGGTTATGGTAGTGTTAGGGTTAGGGTTAGCATTAGGGTTATGGTTAGTGTTAGGTTTAGACTTAGCATTAGGGTTAGAGTCAGCATTAGGGTTATGGTTAGCGTTAGGGTTATGGTTAGTGTTAGGGTTATGGTTAGTGTTAGGGTTATGGTTAGATTTAGGGTTATGGTTCGTGTTAAGGTTAGAGTTAGTATTAGGGTTATGGTTAGTGTTAGGGTTATGGTTAGTGTTAAGGTTAGAGTTAGTATTAGGGTTATGGTTAGTATTAGGGTTATGGTTAGTATTAGGGTTATGGTTAGTATTAGGGTTAGAGTTAGTGTTAGGGTTAGAGTTAGTATTAGGGTTATGGTTAGTATTAGGGTTAGAGTTAGTATTAGGGTTATGGTTAGTATTAGGGTTATGGTTAGTATTAGGGTTAGAGTTAGTGTTAGGGTTATGGTTAGTGTTAAGGTTAGAGTTAGTATTAGGGTTATGGTTAGTGTTAAGGTTAGAGTTAGTATTAGGGTTATGATTAGTGTTAGGGTTAGAGTTAGTATTAGGGTTATGGTTAGTGTTAAGGTTAGAGTTAGTATTAGGGTTATGATTAGTGTTAGGGTTAGAGTTAGTATTAGGGTTATGGTTAGTGTTAAGGTTAGAGTTAGTATTAGGGTTATGGTTAGCATTAGGGTTAGAGTTAGTGTTAGGGTTATGGTTAGTGTTAGGGTTAGAGTTAGTGTTAGGGTTAGAGTTAGTGTTAGGGTTATGGTTAGTGTTAGGGTTAGAGTTAGTGTTATGGTTAGCATTAGGGTTAGAGTTAGTATTAGAGTTATGGTTAGCATTAGGGTTAGAGTTAGTATTAGAGTTATGGTTAGTGTTAGGGTTAGAGTTAGTATTAGGGTTATGGTTAGTGTTAAGGTTAGAGTTAGTATTAGAGTTATGGTTAGTGTTAGAGTTAGTATTAGGGTTATGGTTAGTGTTAAGGTTAGAGTTAGTATTAGGGTTATGGTTAGTGTTAAGGTTAGAGTTAGTATTAGGGTTATGGTTAGTGTTAAGGTTAGGGTTAGTATTAGGGTTAAGGTTAGTGTTAGGGTTAGAGATAGCATTAGGGTTATGATTAGTGTTAGGGTTAGAGATAATCTAAAAGCAGAGTAAGTGAGCGCTTGAATAGACATACAAATAAATAGCAGCTGTACACCAAAAAGGTACCATATAAAACCTTCAAAGACATAAATATAAAAGGGGGGTGCAGCGCTATACAATCTAACCAACAATGATGAAGCTCAGAATCACAATCAGAAAAATAAACAGTGACTGTGTGCTAATAACCAAAGCCACTGAATGGTGGCTATAAAGTGAAGGAAGTGCAAATAAATGAAAGAGTCCAATGAAGGGGTGCTATTAAGATCCAGGATGATCCTCAGACGTCCAATATTTGGAACCGTAAAGGTGATAAATAACGTAAAGATTGCGCACTCACCAGATCCGCAATCTTTATGCGCATTTGTGTATAATATCACTGGACCTCCGGTGTCATCCAACTGGTCTGGTCAGATGTGGTCAGCATGACTTTCACTGCCTGGTACTTGGATAGATGCGGCTGCTCTGTAGATCTGGCTGGTTCTCACCAGAACTCTTTACTGAAATTTTTAACCACTCTTCTTTCACCAACTGCTCCATGTCAATCTAAGGATCATCCTGGATCTTAAGAGCACCCCTTCATTGGACTCTTTCATTTATTTGCACTTCCTTGACTTTATAGCCACCATTCAGTGGCTTTGGTTATTAGCACACAGTCACTGTTTATTTTTCTGATTGTGATTCTGAGCTTCATCATTGTTGGTTAGATTGTATAGCGCTGCACCCCCCTTTTATATTTAGGGTTAGAGATAGCATTAGGGTTAGAGTTAGTGTTAGGGTTAGGGTTATGGTTATGGTTAGGGTTAGGGTTAGGGTTAGGGTTATGGTTATGGTTAGGGTTATGGTTAGGGTTAGGGTTAGGGTTATGGTAGTGTTAGGGTTAGGGTTAGCATTAGGGTTATGGTTAGTGTTAGGTTTAGACTTAGCATTAGGGTTAGAGTCAGCATTAGGGTTATGGTTAGCGTTAGGGTTATGGTTAGTGTTAGGGTTATGGTTAGTGTTAGGGTTATGGTTAGATTTAGGGTTATGGTTCGTGTTAAGGTTAGAGTTAGTATTAGGGTTATGGTTAGTGTTAGGGTTATGGTTAGTGTTAAGGTTAGAGTTAGTATTAGGGTTATGGTTAGTATTAGGGTTATGGTTAGTATTAGGGTTATGGTTAGTATTAGGGTTAGAGTTAGTGTTAGGGTTAGAGTTAGTATTAGGGTTATGGTTAGTATTAGGGTTAGAGTTAGTATTAGGGTTATGGTTAGTATTAGGGTTATGGTTAGTATTAGGGTTAGAGTTAGTGTTAGGGTTAGAGTTAGTATTAGGGTTATGGTTAGTGTTAAGGTTAGAGTTAGTATTAGGGTTATGATTAGTGTTAGGGTTAGAGTTAGTATTAGGGTTATGGTTAGTGTTAAGGTTAGAGTTAGTATTAGGGTTATGATTAGTGTTAGGGTTAGAGTTAGTATTAGGGTTATGGTTAGTGTTAAGGTTAGAGTTAGTATTAGGGTTATGGTTAG